>NW_015971672.1:0-287795 GCF_000836435.1 Fonsecaea multimorphosa CBS 102226
AAAGTCTTCGTTTTCCAGTCGATTATTAGGTTATGTTCTTAAAGCTAGTTCATTCCCAATATTATATCGAATTATAGTATTATCGTGATATCTAAGGTCGCTTTTTCCTTATATCTTAAGATCGTTAACGGAACTTCTTTTAATTCGTAAGTAATCTACTTTAATAGTCGTCTATCTACTATCGCGAGCGGATACGGAAGCTATTTCCTTACTTTATATTCGTATAACTATTTAGCTATATTAGTGTTAATATAGCTTCGATTGGCTCCCGAGTCGATTATAACCGATATTTAGAGGTCCGCTAGTTCTACTATGAGAACTACGTAGTGGCTATCCGCGGTTATCTCTCTTAACTCTTAAGGCTTTCTAATCCTTAGATTGTTATTATGACTTCCTCGCCTCTTTAGGTCGTCACTTATAAGTTTTTTAGCTAATATACGTATAGTTCGTCTCTCTATCCGCACTTCTCGTTTTGATATTCTTCTAATCTTCCGAATACTCCGTCCGGATATATTAGTATATATAATATTATTAGGTCTATATTGTAAACGTATTTATATACGATTTATATAAGGTATTTTTCTTTATTAGGGTATAGGAAGTCTCCGGCGATAAAACTTCTATCGGCCCTATCGTCGACTAGCTCGTCTAGAACGTATAGCCAATTGGGGCTCCTATTGTCTTCTATACTATTAACGAATATTATATTTAGGTTACTATTTTAGTAATATATATATAACTCCTTCCTCTAAGGGTATTCTTATTCTTTATATATCGCGCCGGCGGCTAGTAGGCTACTATATACTCCCTTAGGGATTAGGAACTCTAGGTATTTCGGATCGACATTATAGTAATATAGGTACTATTCTTTCTCGTTATAGAGTATCTCGTTGCACTCTAGTCTCCTATAGTAGTGATCTGGGTTTTCGCGGTCGTCGATCACTCTCTACTTTCTTAGTAGTCCTATCCGGGATAGGATTAGCTCTTCTATAACTCCTATATCTTTCTAGAATTATTCCTATTAAGTCCTTTACCTAACGACTTTCTTTATTATTCCCTCTAGAATATTGATTCTAACAGTATTAGGTTCTACCGATTGGTATATATGGCTATTTTCTTTCTCTTCGTAGTCTCTATCCTAATATCACTATAGAGTAACCTTACGTATTATTATTCTTAGGATTTCGTATAGTGTAAATACAATATACTAGTATCCCTTATCGTATATATAGTCTTCCTTATAAGGTTTTACGTCCTAATAGTTTATTACGATTTCAACTTCTTTTCCGTCTATACTAAATATAACGTATTATCGTAAGACGATATTATCGCTCATTATTAAGTTTTTATCTTCTTCGTCGATAACCGTCCCGTTATCTTAGTAACTCTCGTATAGTACGTATCCCTTAGCGTATCCTATTATTAAATCGTCACTATCGTCGTCTACGTTCCTAATATTGGCCTACGCTTTCAATATATACGCGGCTACGTTACATTCCTAGCATCTCGGATACGTATGATCACGGTTAATATAGCGTACTACGTTATGTAACTCGGATCTCGTTATCATATTAAGGCTTTACGGTAGTACTATCGGTACTATAACTACGTCTTCTCCTTTTCCTACGTGCGAATATTCCCCTAGAACGGTATATTCCACGTTCTTATATATTAGTAGGTATACTAGGATAGGTTCGGCTAGTGGTTAACTTAAATTAATAATAGGGTGCCTATATTCCCTTATTATCCTATAGTTATCCTTATACTAATACCTTATACTTCTCTAATATAGGGTGACTAGTATTAGGTTCCTATCGTTATGTTTGACCACGATAAATATAGTAGAGTCGTTTAGTTCTAGTATACGTATTATCTAGATACCTTATGTGTCTTCGATCTTCTTATTTATGACCCTGAATACTTCCTAGCGCTTTAGTATTACTCTAGCCTTCTTAACTTTCCGCGGTTACTTTGGAAACTATCCACTCTCTACCTTCTCGGAGTAGTGAATGAGGTAGTTATCTACGTAATATACTATCTAGGATAAGATCTTATGTCGTTCGTTAAGTTCCTATTCTTCTAAGGTAGCTTCTTCCTTAGGAACCGTTTCCTTATAGTGGGGTCTATCTACCTATTGTTGAGGCTCCGTACCTAGGTAGCCTATCTATACTATCGTATCCTAACTATCGACTATCATCTAGGTTTCCTATGAAGTGTCGGCCTTTGTTTCTTCATAACCGGCTATACCGTCGTCTATTATATATAGCGTACGGACCGTTTTGTATTCCTTCGCACGATGTCCGGATTTTCCGTATATATAGTATAGATTTTCTTTCTTACGTTTCTCTCGCTCCGACTTTGATATCCTACGCCCTAGTTATTTCTTCTTACGATAATCCTCCGGGGTCGCGCGAACGCGTACCTACTAGCGGTCTAGTCCTACGCGGAGGATATCTAAGTCTATTAGGTCGTCGTAGTGTTGTTTGTTCTTATAAGTCGTACCCCTAAAATATAATCCCTTTCTTTCTAACTGTCGTTCGTATAACCAGTTATCGATCTCGATAGAACGTTTAACGAGTAGCTTATACTCGTTGGGACGATCCGTTCCTATCCTATCTTTAACCGAATCCTTTAGGCCTTAGTAGTAGGTTAAGGCGAAAGCTTTATCTTCCTAGTTAAGCTTTGACGCTAGGCGTTAGAATATAGCGTAATAGCGAGCCGTAGATCTAGTCTACTTAAGTTAGTGGATCCTTTATAAGGCTGCTTATTCCTCCCCTGGTATCCTAAAGATCTATTTGATACGTTCCTTATACATCCCGAAGTTTCTAAAGATTAAGTTAGTCTTCTCGTCTCGTTGTCCGACAGTAGATCTAAGATAATCTTCTATAATAGGTTCGAACTATTTAAACGTAGATCCGCGAAGTTAAAGTCCTGCGAATAAGACTCGCTCCGCGTGAGTAGAGTACTTAGTACGTTATAAGGTAAATATAGTCTTTAACTATATAAGATATATACTAAGCTTGCTTCTATTCCTATAGAAGTGTTTAACCTTAAGGTCGTCTTTTATTTTCCCGACGTCTATGTTATTAACGGTTGGTGTATTAATACTTATTAAAGATGCGTTAGGTTGTTAGGTGAGCCTGGGCTTAGGTGATTTGGGGTTGGAGCTGCTAGATATAGCCGTTGATTTCACTTGCTATCTAAGAAGATAGTTAAAATGTTACGAGTCGCCTTACAATACGTGAGGTGTTAACGAGCAAACCCGAGGTGGTTTACTTAGTGATATAGTAGTGGGGCCTAATATAGTAGAGACGGAAACTAAGTGTATAGTATATAGCTATACGCAAAGCGAGTAACCGAGAATAACTCGATTCCTTTGTAACTAAGGTTGACTATGTCGAAAGCTTATGGACTTATACTGAGACTATATAGACAAAGGAGATTCGTATAGATCTGTGTGGCTCTGTTCAGCCTTGGGAGCACAATAGAGCACATCACGTGCCCTGGCTCGTGTCGTCACTCCCTTCGGCAAACCTTCTCCCTTGTTCCTGTGCTGTGGCCGTCCTTTTGGCCTGTTCGTAACATATAAGTAGTAATAATATACTTATAACTTATCGTTAAACTATTTTATCTTTTTTAAGTTCCTTAATATTATTTCTTCTAAAGAAAGTTCTTATAAGATTAGTTAATAAGAACTTTTAATTTTAGTAGTAGTTTAACTTACTAAGTTATATCCGGAAGAGATAGTCCTTAGAGATTTTGTTGTGAAAGAAGTACTTTTCTAGTACCTTTCCTAGTTAAGGCCGTAGCGATAAGGCTTAGAAGTACTTAAGTTAATAGCCGTCTAATTTTCTTCTTATCGTAGAAGCTATAATACCGATTTCGTTAACTAGATAAGTACTTAGTAGGTACTAGAAGGTAGTTTTAAAGTATTTAATAATAACTTACTATTCTTCGTTACTATACTATCGAATAGCGCTATTAGGCTCTATTTGATATCTACTCTCTCGTAGATAATATAGCTTATAAAAGTGCCGTCGAATATAGGTTAAAAAGTTCTTAGGGTCCTTAACTATTACGCTAAAGGTCTTAATTAGTCCTTTATTAGTCTTTTAGGTAGTATAAGTAAAGTACTTACTCGCACTACTAATATTTAGTCTTATAAGAATAAAGATATAGCTTATATATAGTATTATCTACTAGATAGCGATATTAGTAATAAAGGACTAAGAAAGATTATTAGAAGTACTAATCTTATAACTAGTAAGCTAATTTACCTTCACAAACTCTATAGCTTTATAGAGAGGAATATAGTATAATATTATAAATAATAGAAAGAACTTTCTAAGTACTAGGAAGTACTAGATATATTAATTTTATCTTTAGAAATCATATAGTAAGGAGATATAAGAAGTAAAAAATACTTTTCTAAACTTTTTCTTTATTTATAGATAATATCCTAAATAGAACTTAAGAAGTACTTAATAACTATAATGTTACGAGTCGCCTTACAACACGTGAGGTGTCAACGAGCAAACCCGAGGTGGTTTACTTAGTAATATAGTAGTAGGGCTCAATATAGTAGAGACGGAAATTAAGTGTATAGTATATAGCTATACGTAAAGCGAGTAATCGAGAATAACTTAATTATTTATAACTAAGGTTAACTATACTTACTATAGAAGTGTCCCTAGCTAACTATATACTTTAGGTAGATTTCCTATCTAGGTAGGTCTAGGTATTGTACTATTATATCTATTATCTCTATAATAATATAACGAGTATAATAAGTTATTTCCTTTCTCGGTTATCACGTATTAATTAGCCTTACTAACGAGGCTATATTACGTTTCCCTCGCCTAACCTTCCTTTCCTATCTCGGGCTTATCTAGTCGTATAAAGGTCGGTTCGTAATACTTCCCCCTCCTTAGCCTATTCGTTATCCGTAACGTACTTAAGGTAGACTACCGCTCTCTCTCTCGTTATTCTTATCTTTTTCTTTTCTTTATTATAGCTAACTATATAGACCTTTAGAGTCTAGAAGTCGAAATCTAAGTCTTTAAAATCCTCCAAACCCCTTATCTCTTAGTAATAACGTTAGAATAAGATTACCGATTATATTAAATCCTTCGAAGAAAATAAAGTTATAGTTACGTATTTAGAGTATATTACTAATAGTAACGTATACTTCTACTTAAGAGAGTATAGCGTAAAATATACAATATATCTACGATATCGAAGAGAATATAACAGAACTTTTTCCGTAGAGTAGCTTCGGAGAATTAGTAAATAAAAGAAATAGCTAGCGTCTAAATCCCGTTAGAAAAAGCGGAAGGTCGCCCGTCTCCGAAAGACCCTAATTAAGGCCTAAAAGGCCTTAGTCGAGGCTAAGAAGTCTAACGTAGAGCTATAAGAGTCGATCGCTAAATTAGAAGAGATTTCTAGTAATATATTAAAGAAAGAGTTATAGACGCTAGATACTTTCGATAAGCTTTCTACTAATAAAGAGATAGCTCTAGTAGAGTCTAAATTTATCTAGTAGGATATTCCGTAGATCGAGTTAATAGATTAGGATATAGTATTAAACTTTAGTAGAGATCTAGAGACGACTATCTAAGTTCTATATCTCGTATAGCCTTTCCTTTAGAGATACCGTTAGACTTCCTTAGACGGTAGGTTCTCTACGTCTTTCTATATATTATCTTCTAAGTTATATCCTAACTATCTTACTAGATAGACCGGTTTAAGTTCTTTAGTTTTAGATTAATACTTAATAATTTTATTAATAAAGAAGTTATTTTTATCTTCTAGTAGTCCGTACTTTCTATAGTATTTTCGTATATCTTATCTATCTAGATTATTAAGTAGTTTCTAGATACTTTTCTCTTTTAGATACTCTTTCTATTTAATTAAGTAATATAGTACTCTATCTTATATCTTATATTTCTCGATTTTCTCAACTTCGTACCTTAGTTTTTAGGTTTCTAGATCCGTCTCTACGGATCCTAGTATCGCGTCTAGGTTTTTATATAGTTTAAGCTTATCTTTATAAAATATAGAGTATATTTTTAAGTTTACTAGTAGCTCGACTTTAAACGTAACTAGTTCTAGTTTTCTTTTAATACGATATAGTCCGATTTTTATATAATCTAGTTTATCGCTTAGTCGTTTTATTTTGATATTTTTTCGTCGTATATAGACTATCTTCCTCTCTTTAAGATCTAGTCTTTTAGATCTTTTTCTATTTTCTCTTATCGTTATTTTTTCCGCTATTTTCTATAGTTCTTTTTATATTATTTCGTATAGTTTCTAGATATTTTCGACTTATATTCTCGCTTCTTCCGATATTAGTTTCTTAAATTTTAGTTTCGTAAACGTCTTTAGATATCTCCTATAATTCGTAAAGAATAGCGATATCCCTATAATAGCTATACTATTATTTAAATACTATTTATATCGTAAATAGTAGTTATATCTAGTTATCCTACTTATAGTTAATATAGTATCGTAAGTATTATTCTAGTATTTAATTTATTCTTTCTATTTATCTATCTATCTATAGATAATATACTATTAATAGCTTATATTCCGTCCCTAATAGATCTATAAGAGATTACTAGAACTATAATGTAAATAGCTTATCCCTATCTAATATAATTTCGTCTAATATTCCGTATTATACGATTACCGTCCTTATAAAGAGATACGTAAGATCCTTTACCGTAACTTTCTTTATAAATAGTAATATATAAGTATATTTCGTTAGTCTTTCTATAACTATTATAATACTATTATATTCCTTATCCGTAAGGAACTCCTTAGATTTTAATAGCTTTATAATAAAATTAATCGCGATAAAACTCTATAGTATACTTAGTATTTATAGTATTATTAGAAGTTTATAAGACTTATATCTTTTCTTTTTTACTTTCTTATAAATATCGTATTTTCCGATATACTCTTCTATATCTCGTTATAGATCCTTCTAGATAAAGTCTCTCGTAATAAGTTCGATTATTTTTACGATTCTAGAATATCTTATAAATTAACTATTATATCTTTATTATAATATTTCTTTCTTTTACTCTTCTATAAGTTCGATATCTATAACTACTAGAATATAGTTATATTCTCTATATTATAATATCTCTCTATTATTTCTAAGTAACGAGTCTAGATTTAGCTATATAATTCTTATATAATCTAGTCTTTTACTTAGAATATCTACTCGACTATTTTCTATTCCTTTAATATAGTAAATCTTAAAATTATATCTTATTAATATTTCTATCTATCTAACTTATTATTAATTTAGCTTCTTTATTATTATCTAATATATAAGATTTTTATAGTTTATATAAATCTATATTAAGAACTTCGTCTCTTCTAGATATACTCTTTATTATCTTAATACTTCTATAATTACTAGTAATTCTTTATTATAGATATCGTAATTTAACTCCGGTTAAGTTATTCGTCTCGAGTAGTAAACGATAGGTCGTAATTTACCGTTTTCGTCCTTTTACGTAAGATAAGCTTCTATTACTTCGTCTAATATATCTATCTCGAGTATAGCTTCCTTTTCTAGATCGAATAGTATAAGAATCGACGTAGAGATTATCTATCGCTATAGTTTATTAAAGACTTTCTCGTACTCTTCGTTCTAGTCGAAGCTTTACTCTTTTCTTATTAAGTTTATAAGAGATATCGCGATTTTTAAAAATCCTTAGATAAATCTCTTATAGTAATTAATAAGTCTTAAGAATTATTATACTTCTTTAACGTTCCTTAGTATCGACTAGTCGTTAACTATTTATATTTTATTAGGATTCGACGTAAGTCCTTATAACGATACTATATAGTCTAGGAATACTATTATATATTTATAGAATTTATATTTACTTAATTTAATTAATAAATCCTTTTCCTTAAGCGCTTATAAAACTAATTAAATATATCGAATATATTCTTCGTAAGTCTTAGAAAATATAAGGATATTATCTAGATATATAATAACGAATTTATCTAAGTATTTTCTTAACGTATCGTTTATAAATATCTAGAAAGTAGCGAAAGCGTTAGTTAGTCTAAAGAGTATTATTTAATACTTAAATAATCCCTATCTAGTTCTAAACGTTATTTTCTACTCCTCTTCTTCTTTTATCCATACTTAATAATAGATATCTCTAATATTAATTATCGTAAACTATTTTACTCTTAATAATCGATCTTATAGTTCGTCGATTCTTAGTAATAAGTATTAATTCTTCTTTATAATGATATTAAGTTTTCTATAATTAATATAAGATCTTAATTCTCCGTCCTTTTTATTCGCGAAGATAACTCTATATAAGATTTTAGATTTCGAAGGTCTAATAAACCTTTTTACTAAGTATTTCTCGATATAGTCTTTAAGAAAGTCTTCTTCTTTTTTAGATATTAGAATTAGTTCTCTATAATATATTAATTCTTTTCTATCTTCGAACGGGATTTTATAGTCCTATAGTTTATATTCGAGTAAGACTACTTCGTCTTATTATTCTTTCGTAAGACTTTCGAAATCTTTATATTTTGATAATAGTTCTTCTATACTAGAGTTAGCTAGTATTCTTTCTATCGATTATACTAATACTATTCTTATTAGAATCTTTAAAGTTAATTAAACTTTTATTTTCTCGATACTATATATCGTAAATATTAAAGTCTTCGTTTTCTAGTTAATTATTAGATTATATTCTTAAAGCTAGTTTATTCCTAATATTATATCGAATTATAATATTATTATAATATCTAAAGTCGCTTTTTTCTTATATTCTAAAATCGTTAACGGAACTTCTTTTAATTCGTAAGTAATCTACTTTAATAGTCGTCTATCTACTATTACGAGCGGATATAAAAGCTATTTCTTTACTTTATATTTATATAACTATTTAGCTATATTAGTACTAATATAGCTTCGATTAGCTCCCGAGTTAATTATAACCGATACTTAGAGATTCGCTAGTTCTACTATAAGGACTATATAGTAACTATCTATAATTATCTCTCTTAACTTCTAAAGCTTTCTAATCTTTAGATTATTATTATAATTTCCTTATCTCTTTAGGTCGTTATTTATAAGTTTTTTAGCTAATATATATATAGTTCGTCTCTCTATTTATACTTTTTATCTTAATACTCTTCTAGTTCTCTAAATACTCCGTCTAGATATATTAGTATATATAGTAACGTCGAGTCTATATTATAAACGTATTTATATACGATTTATATAAGATATCTTCCTTTATCGGGATATAGAAAGTCTCCCGCGATAAAGGTTTCGTCGACCCTATTATCGACTAACTTATCTAGAATATATAGCTAATTAGGACTTCTATTATCTTCTACGCTATCGACGAATATTATATTTAAGTTATTATTTTAGTAATATATATATAACTCTTTCCTTTAAGGGTACTCTTACTCTTCGTATATAGCGTCGACAATTAGTAGACTATCGTATACTCTCTTAGGAATTAGAAATTCCGGATATCTTAGGTTAATATTATAGTAATATAAATACTCTTCTTTCTTATTATAGAGTATCTTATTATACTCTAGTTTTCTATAGTAATAATCTAAATTTTCGCGATTATTAATTATCTTCTATTTCTTTAATAATTCGGTTCGAGACGGGATTAGCTCTTCTATAATCTCTAGGTCTCTCTAGACCTATTTCTATTAAGTTCTTCGTCTAATAACTTTTTTTATTATACTTTTAGATATATTAATTCTAATAATATTAGGTTTAACTAATTAATATATATAGGCGTTTTCTTTTTCTTTATAGTCTCTATCTTAATATTACTATAAGATAACTTTATATATCGTCGTTTTTAGAAGTCCGTATAGTGTAAATATAATATATCGATATCCTTTATTATATATATAGTCTTCTTTATATAGTCTTATATCCTAATAATTAGTTACGATCTTAATTTCTTCACTATCTATATCGAGAATAACGTATTATTATGAAACAATATTATCATATATTATTAGATTCTTATCTTCCTCGTCGATAATTATTTTACTATCTTAATAGCTTTCGTATAGTACGTAGTCTTTAGCGTATTCTATTATTAAATCGTCGTTATCGTCGTCTATATTTCTAATATTAGTCTATATCTCTAGTATATACGCGGCTACGTTATATTCCTAGTATCTCGAATATATATAATTATAGTTAATATAGCGTACTACGTTATATAACTTAGATCTCGTTATTATATTAAGACTTTATAGTAGTACTATCGGTATTATAATTATATCTTTCTCTTTTCTTACGTACGAATATTCCCCTAGAACAATATATTCTACGTTCTTATATATTAGTAGATATATTATAGTAAGTTTAGTTATAGATTAACTTAGATTAATAATAGAATATATATATTTCTCTATCTTCTCGTAGTTATCGTCGTACTAATACTATATACTCTTCTAGTACGGGGTAATAAATACTAGTTCCCTATCGTTATACTTAATTATAATAAATATAGTAGATTTATTCGGTTCTAGTATATATATTATCTAGATACTTTATATATCTTTAATCTTCTTATTTATAACCCTAAATATTTCCTAGCGCTTTAGTATTACTCTAGCCTTCCTAACTTTCCGTAGTTACTTTAGAAACTATCTACTCTCTACCTTCTCGGAGTAGTAAATAAGATAGTTATCTACGTAATATACCGTCTAGAATAAGATCTTATATCGTTCCTTAAGTTCCTATTCTTCTAAAATAGCTTCTTCCTTAGGAATTACTTCCTCGTCGTAGAGTCTACCTACCTACTATTAAGGCTCCGTACCTAGATAACCTATCTATACTATTATACCCTAACTATCGGCTATTATCTAGGTTTCCTATAAAGTATCGGCCTTTATTTCTTTATAACTAGCTATATTATCGTCTATTATATATAGCGTATAGACTATTTTATATTCTTTCGTACGGTATCCGGATTTTCCGTATATATAGTATAGATTTTCTTTCTTACGTTTCTCTCGCTCCGACTTTAATATCCTACGCTCTAGCTATTTTTTCTTACGATAATCCTCCGGGGCCGCGCGAACGCGTACCTACTAGCGGTCTAGCCCTACGCGGAGGATATCTAAGTCTATTAGGTCGCCGTAGTATTACTTATTCTTATAAATTATATCCCCAAAATATAACTCCTTTCTTTCTAACTATCGTTTATATAACTAGTTATCGATCTCGATAGAACGTTTAACGAGTACTTTATACTTATTGAGACGATCCGTTCCTATCCTATCTTTAACCGAATCCTTTAGGTCTTAGTAATAAACTAAGGCGAAAGCTTTATCTTCCTAGTTAAGCTTCGACGCTAGATATTAGAATATAGCGTAATAGCGAGCCATAAATCTAGCTTATCTAAGTTAATAGATCCTCTATAAGGCTACTTATTCCTCCTCTAGCATTCTAAAGATCTATTTAATACATTCTTCGTATATACCGAAGTTACTAAAGATTAAATTAGTCTCCTTATCTCGTTATCCGACGGTAGATCTATAATCTTCTATAATAGGTTCGAACTATTTAAACGTAGATCCGCGAAGTTAGAGTCCTACGAATAAGACTCGCTCCGTATAGATAGAGTACTTAGCACGTTATAAGGTAAATATAGTCTTTAACTATATAAGATATATACTAAGCTTACTTCTATCTCTATAGAAGTATTTAACCTTAAAGTCGTCTTTTATTTTTCCGATGTCTATATTATTAACGATTAGTATATTAATACTTATTAAAGATACGTTAGGTTATTAAGTAAGTCTAGACTCGGGTAATTTAGGGTTAGAGTTACTAGATATAGCCGTTAATTCTACTTACTATCTAAGATAATAGTTAAAATATTATAAGTCGCCTTACAATATATAAGATATTAACGAGTAAACTTAAGGTAGTTTACTTAGTAATATAGTAGTAAGGCTTAATATAGTAGAGACGGAAACTAAATATATAGTATATAGCTATACGTAAAGCGAGTAATCGAGAATAACTCGATTATTTATAACTAAGGTTAACTATACTTATTATAGAAGCGTCCCTAGCTAACTATATACTTTAGGTAGGTTTCCTATCTAGATAGGTCTAGATATTGTACTATTGTATCTATTATCTCTACAATAATATAACGAGTATAATAGGTTATTTCCTTTCTCGGTTATTACGTATTGATCAGTCTTACTAACGAGGCTATATCACGTTTCCCTCGCCTGACCTTCCCCTCCTACCTCGGGCTTGTCTAGCCGTATGAAGGTCGGTTCGTAACAATAGACTATAATAAATAAATAGAATATAATCTATTTAGTAGACCTAAATACTACTTTTAGGTACTAATAAACTAGGGTAAGGCTTTAAGACTATAAAGAGCTAACTCGTACGTAAATAGAGGAAGTTATTTATATATAATATAATTACTAATAATAATAATATAGCTAAATAAATAGATATTCGTATAATTAATTAATTAAGTAGTCGATTAATTACTAAATTAGACTTTAATATAGATCGAGTTAATTCGCTATAAGTCGAGTTAGGTCGAGTTCCGGATCGAGTTTAGACTAATTAATCTCTAACTTAATAATCTATTTAAACGGATTAATAAACTAATTAATCTAACTCGAAAATCCGTAAACGACCCGAACTTTAATTTTTAAGATTAGATCTTTCTAAATAGATAACTAAATCTTAAAAAAGAGCTAAAAATACGGGATAACGACGATATTAATAGCGATATTTATAGATAGAAATTAGATAGATAAAATCTAACTCTAGAATAGCTATTTATAATAGTAATACTAATAGTAATAATCTTAAGATCGTTAAAATCGATCTCGTTATCGACCTAGTACGAAGTATAAATTAGACTTAACTTAACTCGATCTAAACTTACGCTAGCGCGAGTCGAGTTTAGGTTAAGAATTAACTAGCTTGAAAACTCGTTTAGGTAAGCTAGTTAATCTCTAAACTCGACTTAACTTAATCTATATTAAAGTCTATACTAAGTTAACTATTCTACTAGTACTAATAAAGAAGAAGAAGTATTCTAGCGCGTCTATACGCGCTAACTAATTATAGCGCCTAAACCTATTCTATATATCTATATAGCCTAAGGTCTAGTCTTAGCGAAGCTCTAGCTTTTAGTACGACTCTCCCTAATATACTAATAAGAGCTTAACCGAAATAATTATATATTAAAAAATAAAGAAGTACTTAAGAAACTCTTATTAAATAAAGAAGTCTTTTATTAGACTATCTAAAGTACTTTAGAAGTATTTAAAACTTTAAATATCCGTAGATCTATATATACTCTAATAAGAAGAAAGTACTTAATTAGGATTTACTTCCTCGAAGAGGGACTCGTCCTACTAAAAGTACTTAAAAGAAGTACTTTTAAAAGTACTTAAAAAAGTACTTAAAAGAAGTACTTTTAAAAGTACTTAAAAAAGTACTTAAAAATCGGTATTTATATAGTAGTATTCTCTATAAAGAAGACTTTAAGCGCTAAAGTACTTTATTAGTACTTTTATTATTATAAATACTAACGAAGTACTTACGTAATTAGTGGAATTTCCACTATAATCGACGCCGTAGGGCTATTTCCTTTATTACTAAGTTCTTTATTAGTACTTTATTAGTATTTTACTAACCTATTGTATTTACTTTTTATTATCTTTATCGATTAGTTTATTATTATCTTTATTACTAAGTACTTTATTAGTACTTCTATTATTATAAATACTAACAAAGTATTTACGAAGGGAGGGAGGATATATCACAATCGGACTTAGTATTAGAAGAACTACGAAGTATTAGCGTAGTATTTAAATAGTATTTAGATTGAAAAGTACTTATAAAGTGAAAGCGGAGTTATTATTAATACTATAATATTAGTATTTTAAAAGTACTTTATGCGTAAATACTTACCCGGGATTCTAGCGACGACGTCTCTTACGATATCTTTTACGACGTCTATTAATATTAGTACTTTTTCCTACGAAGTACTTCTATAGTACTTATAAACGGCGACGTTATAAACGACTAGTTACTATTAGTACTTTAAAAGAGCTTTCTAAAATATCTATTAAAGTACTTACGTTAAGCTTTTAGTAAGAGTACTTAAAGATATTAGTAGCGGGTAGAAAAGAAGTACTTTAAAAGTATCTCTTAGTAGTACTTACGAAGGACTTTAGGCGGCGCTATAACTACCGAGCGAGGTATTACTACTAGTACTTTATAAGTACTATCTATAAAAGAGTACTTTAAAAGTATCTCTTAATAGTATTTACGAAGGACTTTTTACACTATTATAGCCGGCGCTAGAGTTACGACTACTACGGAGCGAGATATTACTACTAGTACTTTATAAGTACTATCTATAAAAAGGTACTTTAGAAGTACTTATAGACGCGGACGAGATAGAGTTAAAGAAACGTATTAAACGGAAGTACTAGATCGTATAGTAAGTACTTATAAAGTACTTTATAAAGGAAAGTATTTACTCTCTAAGATAACGGACTAAATATTAGCTAAGATTACGTCTCTCCTTAGGACGAGTACTAAGTACTTTATTAGTATTTATAATAACGAAAGTACTAACGAAGTACTTATCCGTACTAAGGATAGGTCGCTTCTCTAGGATAAGGGATATAAATAGCTTCCGGACTATTCTCTAAAGTACTTTATTAGTACTTCTATTAGCGTAAATACTAATAAAGTACTTACTATCTAGTAGTTCCTAGTCGTCGCTCTCTATACGGCCGTAGCTATAACCGTCGCGCTTATAAACTATCTAAGGACTTTATTAGTACTTATAAAGCCTTATATTAGAAATACCTAAAAAGTACTTACTATAAGTCGAATATTATAACTAGGAAGAGATAATATTAGAATAATACTAAAAAAGTACTAAATTATTAGTAATATCTTTAAAAGTACTTAACTTATTATATAGATAAGGTTTAAAGGGCTTAGACGTAGCGCTCTCGAGCGCGTAGCGCTTTAAAAGTTCGGCCTTAATTATATTAATAAATAGACGTTTTCGAAGCCGAAAAAAGTCGCTATATATATATTTAAGAGTATCGAGTACGTAAAGATAAAGAAAAGACTTAAAAAGCTATTCTTTATAATAGTAGAGGCGACTTACTTTAGTTAGTTAATTATAAAAAGGTTAAGAATGTACGGCGACGCTATTTTCAAAATAATTCGACGAAACTAGCTAGTCCTAATTAGGAAGTCCTTTTTAATACTATATAAGTACTTCTATTTATTTTCCTATAAAATTACTTACCTACATATCTTCCTTTCTTTATAAAATAAGTACTTTAGAAGTACTATTTTCCGTAATCTACACTGTATTTATGATAAAGGTTACGTTTTATCTAATCTCCCGTAACTAAGCTAAACCCTTTAGTAATTAAAACTAGGCCTAAAATGGGTTTTCAGCCACCGTCGAGAGACCGGGCTGAAAATAAAGTAGGTCAGGTCAGCTGTATTCCCAACCATTACCGCCATCCAAGAACGGATCAAAAACCTTCGCCACAAATGCCGCTGCAAGGATCATTCGTCAGTCTTGCCTCACGGTGGGGCCACCGCCTCCGGGGCAAAAGTCTCTCTGCGATCCTCTCGGCTTCTAGTCGGGAATTCTAGAGGCGCGTTATGAGGCGGCTTTGGCGGTTTTCGGGCGGCATTGCGCTGATTGGAGGATCGTGAGCGAAAGCAAACCTGCGAGCTGCCCTAAAGAGAAGATCCGGCAGAAAGCACAGCGAATTGCTCTTCGAACCCGCCTCAATTTGCCAAAAACGAACGGCATGCAAGGCTACAAACGGGGGCTTCTCCACATGGAGGCCAGAAATCTGGAGAGAAGCTGGAGAATGCATATAGCCTGGAACGTCGCAGGCGCAAGTACAAAAGAGAGCGTCTTCACCCTTCGATATTCGTTCCCAACTGCCACACCGGGCTCTTTCTCTTTCTTACAATCACCAGTACAGCATCCAGCGCAAAGACCTGCCTGGTTCCAAGATGATGGCCAACAAGATGGAGGCTCCTGAGGAGCACATGGTGGAAATCGTCAAAGGGGACTCGGAAATCGTACACAAGCATGAGGTCGTCGACCTTGTCAACGAGATCCGAGACGTCAAGCCCAGTGCGACTACACCCACCATGTTCAGGCTCTACCTCATTCTGTCCATCGGCTACTTCTGCATCATCCTACAAGGCTACGACGGCTCATTGATGGGTGCCATCAATGCGATGCCTCAGTATTTGAACTATTATGGACTGTGAGTGGTCGAAGTCTTTGTGTCACGATTAACTTCCGCTCTGTTGCTAGCCTTCTGACTCGGACTGTGTACTGATTTGTCTCTTCCTCAGGAAATCCGCAAGCGCTTCCACCGGCCTGGTATTTGCGATCTACAACATCGGAGCGATTGGAGCCCTCCCAATAGCTGGTCCGATAAACGACACTTTCGGCCGACGATGGGGCATGTTCACGGGCGCCGCGCTGGTCATTTTCAGCACTTGCATCCAGGCGCCCTCGACCTCCAAGGCCATGTTTTTGGCGGGCCGCTTCTTCGTCGGGTTTGGACAGGGGTTTCTCAACGTGGCGGGCATCACCTATGTCAGTGAGATGGCACACCCTTACTGGCGTGGTCCCCTCTCGGCCTTCCTCGAGACAAACTACTTTGTGGGCAGTATCCTTGCCTCGTGGGTGACCTACGGGACCGCGTACATGGCGGGGACCATCTCATTCCGCCTCCCCGTCTGGCTCCAGATGGCCAGTTCCGGATATATCGTGCTGGGCGTCTTCTTCTGCCCGGAGTCGCCGCGCTGGCTCATGGCGCAGGACCGGTACGCGGAAGCCGAGGCCGTCCTGGCGACATACCACGGCGAAGGATCCCGAACCAGCCCCTTTGTCCGTCTGCAGCTGGCCGAGATGCGCGCCCAGATCTCCTCGGACGGCTCCGACAAGCGCTGGTGGGACTACCGCGACCTGTTCATGACGCCCGCGGCGCGCCGCCGCCTGATCTGCGTCGTGGGCTTCGCCTGGTTCGGCCAGTACTCGGGCAACGCACTGGTATCCTACTATTTCCCCGTCATTGTCGAACAAACAGGCATCACCAACCCGCACACACAATTACTCCTCAACGCGTTGAACCCCGTCGTGTCATGGATCGCCGCGATCCTCGGCTCTCTGCTCAGCGACCGCGTCGGCCGCCGCCCGCTCCTGTTGGGCGGCTTCACAGGCTGCGCCTTGTGCCTGGCCATCGTGACAGGCCTGACCAAAGTCTCAGTGACATCCGGCGGCGCCGCGGCCGGCCACGCGGGCATCTTCTTCATCTACCTCTTCAGCGTCGTCTTCTCCTTCTGCCTCACGCCCCTACAGCCATTCTACATCTCGGAATGTCTAGCCACCGAGACCCGCGCAAAGGGCAATGCCCTGGGCCAGATCGTCGCCTCGGTCGCGGGCGTGGTGGGGCAGTACACCACGGGCGTCGCCATCAGCCACATCGGGTACTACTACTACCTGGTGTTTGTGTTCTGGGACTGTTTTGAGGTCTTGATCACGTATCTATTCTTCCCCGAGACAAAGGTAACGCATACACTCTCCCTTTCTATCATTCATGATCAAAAAGAGAAAAAAAAAACTAATGCGCCATGGCAATGTTAGGGCCGCACCCTGGAAGAAATCAACGAGATCTTCAACGATCCCCACCCGGTCAAGAAGTCCTTGGAGAGCAGGGGCGATGCCACGGGTGTTTTGCACGCGACTTTGAAGGTGGGAGAGGAAGCGTGATCTGGTGTATATGTGTGTGTGTATTCCTGGCTCTTGTCGACCTCGGGGGTTTCCAATTGTCAAGCTATCTATACGTACAGAAACGAGATATGAAAAGGTCATACATGTGAGGATGAAATCACCATGACCATGGAAGATGAAAACATCGCAACCCTAGCAAAACCCCACGGCCCGTGAAAATGGGGCAAATGCTTTCGGTTCTTGCGCTGAATGATACGATTTGATTGTCTTCCTTCTGTATGTCTGGCCTCCCTTGTCCTTCTCTCTAAATCTGTCCAGTCGTTGCTAGTCTGGATGGTTCATCTGCCTCTCTCATCCAAGCTTCGAATTCCAACTTGGTCTCTTATTCCATCCCGTCATGCTTCGTTTCTCATTTTCGTTCCGTTGCTGCTTCATCCCAAACTCTCGGTTGGATGTTCAGTCGAACCCCAAAACCAAGTTCATGTCACCTCATCACACGTCATGCTCATTGCTACCTCTCACAACCTCCCAGAAGGCCCTGAGTTAGGTGGCCGGACCCCTGATATAGATGCAATTCAATACCACACCTTTCACGGTCCTGGAGCGAAGCTCTTGACCACCCCTATTTTCAACGGCACTGACGCCGTGAGTTAGCAATGCTTAATTTTGCATCGCCTAGTCTGGACCCCAATCGCCTGCACATTGGGTTGACAGCGCCAGAGCGCGATGTCCTCCACTCTCTGGCCAAACCGCTGGGCGTTCAGAAGATACCAATCGAAGCCGCAAAATCGGCTCCTTCCCCGTGAATTGGGGCTCGGCGCATTCGGCATGGACTGTCTCCTCGAGACATTCAATTTCTGTGCTGGACTCGATCTCACTGCCGCTGTGGCTCCTTGGCCCTCCTTGTGTTTTCTTCTCCTAGATGAAATCGGCCGTATACGAGAATCCACGGAATTCCTCCTGGTGGGCAGGCGAAAGCACTAGAAGCAACATGTTAACTCCAATGGACATAAGGAAGATTTTGAACTCAAACCTACCACTCTGCACTGGTGTGAGCACCGGCGTCACACTCGTAAACTCCTGGTCGAAGTTGCTCGTATCCTTTTCGTTCTTGATGGTCGGCTTGAACGGCGTCGGGACCCGCTTATGATAGATGTCGTCCCAGTTGATACCCTTGAAGAAAGCGTGGCTCATGATTTCTTGCGCATCTCCCGGCCCGCTCCCCAGTCGCAGTTCTGGCTCTCTTGTCAACAGTTTCTGCAGGATCGAAACGCTGTCGCGTGGCATGTGGATGGGGTATAGCGGCTCGTCTGCAAGGATCGCGTCGTAGATTTCGTCCTCGTCCTCGCCACGGAACGGAGATTGCTGCAGCAGCATCTGGTAGATGAGGACGCCAAAAGCCCACCAATCAACCGCACGGCCGTATTTCTTGTCCAAAAGGATCTCGGGGGCCATGAATTCCGGGGTACCGCAGAATGTGGAAGTCGTCGATCCGAACCACATGTCCTCCTTGCAAAGACCATAATCAGCTATCTTGATGTGTCCGTCCAGGGTGAGCAGGATGTTGTCCAACTTCAGATCTCGGTAGATGACGCCGTTTTCGTGGAAGTATTTGAGAGCCAAGCATACTTCGGCAGCGTAGAACTGAGCACGCTTAAGGCCAAATTGTCCGCGCTGAATGTGCAACATTAGATCACCGCCCGAGATATACTCCATCACAAAATACACTCGAGTCTCTGTCTGGAAGCAAGCGTGCAAATTGAGCAAGAAAGGGTGCCTCTCTTTGTTGGCAATCAGGAAGACGCGCTTCTCCGATTTTGTCGACTCGACTTCGTCGTTCTCAATAATGAACTCCTTCTTCAAGACCTTGATGGCGTACAGCTTCTTCGAGCTCTTAGCCTCTGCAAGCATGACCTTGCCAAAGTTGCCCTTCCCTAGTACCGCGAGGAAATTGAAGTGATCGAGGCCGATTCTCGGTCCCGATCCGCGCCCAGATGGAGGTGTGGCTACCTGTTGTTGTGACGACGGCGCTGGTTTAATGGGGGCGGGCGAGTAGCTTGTTGCTGCTGCTGTCGCTGGAGGTTGAGGTCTTTGAGATTGGATCATGGCTTGCTGGGGCGGTTGATGTTGAGGTATTTGCTGCTGCACCGGTTGACGGTCATATCCTTGATAGGCGCGAGGGTCGTATGATGCATGTGGTTGTTCCGGAGCGGGGGGTCGAGCATTGGCGTATCGATCTGCGGGCATTTTTTGAGGACTGTACTCATTAAACGTCTGGTTGTATTGTTGAGATGGCGGCCGGGTGGTGGCGGCGGCAGCAGCCTGCACCGCCGCTGCGGACACGGCCTTTTGTTGCAGTGGTCTTTGCTGTTGCTGTTGTGGTGCGGGTTGTGACTGAGTCGCTTGGGGTTGGCCGTACATCATGTTTTGTGCAGCGTTTATAGCGGCAGCAGAGGGCTTCGGTTGTTCTTGATGCTGATCGTACGATTGGTTCGATATCTGTGGCGTCAGGGGAGTGCTGTCGGAAATAAAGCTCTGCGTAGGAGATGTGGGACCCGGTCTGGCTGCTGAGTTGGGTCTCAGGGTTCGATTGCTCATTCCAGAGCTCACGGAGGAGGATTTATTGTGGTGTTTTGTCCTCTGGATGGTCTCCAAAATTTCATTGGCGACGATCATGGACATGCCACAAAAGTCCGGAACCAAGTGCTGGCACTGGGCATGACAAGTCAGGCCACACTCCGAACACTTTTTCGCGTTGCGCCTTCCCAGAGGCAACAGATAACCACAGTGGCAACACCAATTGGCACCGATATTCGAGAAGTTGTCGAAACGATGGGGAATGCGGTGGTTGATCTTCTCTTCGTCGGGGTCCGTCTCGTAGTTTGCCTTGCTAATGCATTTGGTCACGACTTTGGGATAGCATTTGGTGTGACAGGTGTATTTGCAATCCGCACACTGCATGCCCGCCGAGTACTTCAGGAAATCTCCACAGAGCGCACAGCGCATGACGTTGTAAAACTGTTGCTTGACGAACTTGTGGCCCTGCTTTTCGTGCACCTCTTCCTTCTTCTGGCGCACTGCGCCTTGACGATTGAGGCCGATATCGAATGGCCGTTTGCCGCCCGTCTGCTTCTGGAAGCTCATTGAGAGATGGATCCTGCCTGCCGGTTCCAGAGAAAACCATGAATCGATCATCACAGGTTGGAACTGTTGCTGAGGATTTTGGGTGAATCCGGCGGCAGAGCCGGCGCCAGCGGCGTCTCCCGGGGGCATAAATGGTGCGGGTTGAACATCAGGACCTGGTTTGCCCGGGCTGCCTCCATTTGCCATCTTATCTGCTGATACCCAGCCATTCTGCTGAAATTCCGATTCAATCTTCTTCCGGCGCATTTCTTCCGCGATATCCGAGATACGGATCCATAGAAACCCGATCGGGGTTGGCCGGTCACCCGCTTTGTCATAGACCGTCAGCTCGATCTCGTTGGCCTTGTCAATGTCGACGTGATGAGTTTCCTCTGTCCATTTATCTGTGCGAGTCGCCCGGGTCTTGGCCCTTATGTTGTCCTCCACCTTCATGATGACGAACGTTTCAGGCCCCCTTGAAAAGCGTGACGAGGCCGCGTGGTCGACATCCTTAATGGCATGAATACGCATTTCGAGGTGACCGGTCAGGGGTTTTCGCATGTTAGGGGCATTGAGACTGTCATCTAAGCGACGCAAGTCAGCCGTGTCCGGGGAAAGATAAGCACCGGGATTTGTCCCGCTCACCGTCAGCAGCATCAGATGTTTCAATGTCGACGTGCAAGTCCATGTATCTTTTCAAGGCCTGCTTCAACAACTGGACCTTCTGATTACTCTCGATGCGCCGGCCCTCGGCATCCAGTCTGCTCTTTCTGTCGCCCTCGTCTTGATACAAGCGCACCATTTTCTCGATGCCTGCCTTGTACTGCTTCTCGACTGACAGTTTGAACTCGAGTTGTGAGAGCATGAGTTGGATCTTGGGACCGAGATATGGGGTGTCGTATTTGATCAGGTCTGGGAGGCAGATTATGGGTCAGTAAACCTTATGGACTCGTGCACAAGTGTCTGGGAAGTGAGAATACCTAGTTTCGAGAAGTTCGGGCGAGCTTTGGGGACCGGAGCGCTATAAGGACGAGGATCGCCATAGGGAGCCCGTGGAGGCATCATGCCGGTGCCGCCCTGGCTATATCCTCCTGGACCAGGATCACCGTAGTCGCCTCTCTCGTTGGAAAAATAACCTCGCTCGTCCTTGGGAGGAGGAGTCGGTCCTCCGCCTTGCTGGAATCGTGACTGCTGCATACGGGGATCTGAGGGAGTCTGATACCCGGACCCGCCATGGGCGGGCGGAGGGGGGGCGACACCCTCATTATGACCTCGCTGTCTTAGCTGCAATTCTGCCAATTTTTCTTCCAAGTATGAAATATTTCGTCTGCTGTCACGGATGTTGCTGTCGACACGTGCCTGGACCGCGGCGTTGTTGGTGGACTGTCGCATGTGAGTGGCGGCATTGATAAGAGCCTTTTCTCGCTCGATCTTGCGATAGACCTCTGCGATGGCCTGGTCGGGGTCCGCCATGGTTGCAGAGGGAGTGACAAGGAGGCAAGGAGAGGGCGTAGGGAAATGGGAAGGGAGGGTGTGGTGGTGAAGTTATAGCCAGCTGCGGCCGTCAGAGTGAACAGAAGTGCGATGTCACGAGCCCGTGCCTCGAGGCTGGAGGGGCATTTGTCTGACGAGGCCCCGGGAGAATCGATAGGGAAGAATGCGGTCGAAGAATAGAGATAGAGGAAGAGAGAGGTTTTCCCTTTGGTAGCGGAGGGGATTTCTCACGGGGCTCACCAGGCCTTGGAAAATGTCGTAGGTAGCGTCAGGACTTGGTGATGATGGCTAAGGTTGTTGTAGTAGTGTTAGCGAGGACAAACATGCAGCGCAGTGATGAGCGGTGGATACTTTATTGCGTGGATTGCGTGTGGGTAGTTCAAAAGCCAGGCTTTCAGGCTTGCAGGCTTGCAGGCTCGCAGGCTGAGCCGGAGCCGTTGGTGGTGACTGCGAAAAGTCGCCTGCAGCTGCAGTTGCGACTGCGCCCACTTTCGCCTGAAGAGGAGCACGAGGAGCACCCCGCCACGCCTAGTTCCCTCCCAGTCTCGGGTGTTTTCTTTTCTTTGCCACGGTGCAGAGGAGATGAGACGGGTACCATGTACCGAGTACTAATGATAGACAAGACAGAAAGTATACTGCACCGCGGACAAACAGATTGGATGTGACGTAGCAGTGCTAGAGAAGAAACAACAAACAAGCAAAGATGGTGAAACTTGAGCGGTCGATCCCTGGGGGTTTCTCTTCTCTATTACGTGCTCTCAGCCACGGTACCTGGGTGCCTCTATGCAGTGTGGTCTGAGGCAACCGGGGGCATCAGAGGGGGCCAGCCTGGCTACAGCACCGCCTAAACAATGGGTTGTAGAAGCGCAACAAACCAGAGCACGCGATGGGTGCCTGGGGGCGTCTTTGGGCATCCTCCTTGTTGATCCATCCCTCCCAGCGCCTGCGCTATGCGTATTGGCAATAACAACAGCCCGGAGTCACTCTTTTTTTCCCACGTCCACCCCTCCAGGCTCCGGTTCCTCTCCCCTTCTGACACTTGGATTCCTGTTCTGGTAAGCTGAAACACCCCATCGGGCCATAGTATACATGTCATTGATGTCGGTTGTTCAGCAGGCTCTTTTCATACTAAGGACTCCGGGAGTGGCACACTCTCCGGTATTCATCATCGCTCAACCCCTCATCCACCTTGTTCTCCCCACCAACAGCCTCCCCCGCCGTACGAGCATGCCCTGTCCCTGTCAAAGCCACTTAGTCTCGCATCCTAACCTACATCCAGCCTTAAGGCCTACAAATAGAAACCTCAATCTCTGCTCACGGTTGCTTCCTTCTGCAGACAGTCCATTAACAAGGGCCGAGGGACACCCAACACAAGAGGCCTCTCGCCCACTGGTCTTACGCACATGTCGAGCTGGCTTTGGTGTCATCCCACAGGGGCCTTTGTTGATGCGGCTGAAAGCTGGTCTCAGATTGTCAGACCAGGGTTCGGATTTGACGTTTCCGATCGCACAAAAGTGCAACGATTTCTTCCTCGCTGGCCTGGGCTGATATTTCCGAGTCTTGCTCCACTTCCCGGAAGTCCGAGTCTTGATCACGCCCAGGTATTTGTTATATATCCTCGTCGCCCTCCCGTTGACAACGACTAAGATCCGAGCCGTGTCGATGTCTGTACCCGTAGGCTCATGGCTGTTGATCACGCTATCAGTCCGCAGCTGGCCCCGTCCCCATGACTCCGCGCCCAAAGAACTCGCTGACTGTCCCGAATCGATTGCTGCTTCTTGCCAACGCCGCCTTGAATAATTCGTGCTGCTCCGTGCTTTCGACCTGCTGTCGCCGAATCGCCCGAATAGTGTCGTTTCCGAGTTTGCAAAGTGGGCACTCTACCTTGGTGTCATTTTCATCCATGCCAATTCCCGGTTTGTTCAAGCACTCTTGATGGAACGAGTGCTTGCACATAAAATGCACCGTGGGTAAAGTGAGGTTCCGATTGCACGAAGAGCACCGTCGCGCCTGAAACACGACCGGCTTCGTGCCCAGATCCGCCAGTTCTGCCTTTTTCGACGCGGTTTCAGTTCGGTAAGAGTCGATCAGTCGTCGGTTAGCTTGGATCTCTTTGCGCTCGCGCGAGATGTTGTCAGAAAGATACGCCTTGACCATCCCCATCGTCACCGAGCCTCCCTGCGACAGGACTTTGACCACTTGGAGCGGGGCCATGAGGTTTTCCCGGTCAATCTTCCGGAGAACTGACTGGAGTTCTTCCTTGACCCCAGGGGCTTTGAGGACTTCTTCAGACGAAGAAAAATAGCCAAGTGCAAGCGGATAGAGCGACTCGTCCTTGGAACCGTACTTTCTGAGTGCGGATATGGCGCCCGACGTGTCTTTGGCGGACGTGAAAGACCGGAATATGTCGGCATACAGATTTTCTCGTTCCCGTACTAATGTCGTGCCGGCCGGGAACTTGGAGAGCGATGACAGAAGCAAGACATTCGAGGTATCGATCGTCGACGAATCTAATGATGCAGTCTTGTTTTCGGCAATCAAGCTGGTTGCTTTGACTTGCCATTTCTCCTTCTCTGCCGGGCCTGTGGCAGTGTTTGCCGCCTCGAGGTACATCTCAAACAGTGTGGTCGACAGGTCGGATCTATCTTCTTTTGAGAGATTTTCCTGCAGGATCAGCGCCTCTAGGAAGGTAATGAATTGTGAAGGATGAGCGAGGAAGGAGGAGAAGGCGCTGCGCGGACTTGGTTTGGTGTACGTTGGCGTCGTCTCGACCTCGCCATGAGAGTCGGGTTCGTCGGGCTCAGGCTTTTCATTCGAGGCGGGTGCTGCATCAGTATTACTCGACCGGTTCATGAACGGTAGGCTCCAAAGAGCTGAGAGACTTTGAAATGCACCACCACCTGTCTGAGCCTGGACATCAGCCACTGCCGGGACATCCTTCTTGGGTGTATATTTCCCGGTGTAGTATTCGACAAACAGCTTCGTTGTCTCTTCGGGGCAATGTTCAAGGAGACTGCGGGCATATTTCATCAACACAGGATACGCTGCATCCGGTTCCAAACGCCAGATGTACTGCAAGGCTTCCGCGTACTTCTTCGAGTCTTCCACCAATATGTCGATAACCAATTCATTCTCGCCATGCTTGGTCGCAAGGTAAGCCGCCTGGTCGAAATATCCGCCTTGTCGACACATGGCAATGGCCGTTTCGACGTCAAATTTCGCCGTTCCTGGGGTGCGGATGAAAGCGTCCAGTTTGTCTGTGTCCTTTAGTTTCGCGTAGCAGTTCAACAGCAGGGTCGTGTGGTCGGCAGTAGCTCGGTCGTGATCATGTAGTTCCTCGAGATAATCGATCAAGTTATGAATCCTCTGCGTGTCTAGAAATCGTCGGATCACTTGCGATGGCTCAGTGTTGTCGATGGCTCTCAGATACTGCTGCATTGCCGTATCGTAGTCACCCTTCTGATACAGATAGTCGCCATACTTCCTGAAGATGATGTTCTGTTGGACTTTGTCCGCGCCCAATTTTTGTGCCAAGTTAATGGCATAGATATACAGGTTCCGCTGGTACAGGATCTCGAGTTTCTGCTGCAGCGTCTTCTCCTGGTATCTATAAAGCTGCGTTGGATCAGCAAAACGGCTTGGCCACCAAGCTCGGCAACGTACCTTTCCGTCCACGGTCAGCAGAAAGAGTTCATTCCATTCCACAAAGACCTCTTTGACTGGAGCAGGCAACGACTCCGAATGAGCAAGGTATTTCAGATCAGTATCCAACAATGTGAAGGACGAGTTGCTGAACAGCTCCTCAATCTCCTCGCCACCCAGCCTGCGGAAAGTTTTGGACTTGGATACCTGTGCCACCCGCGGCGGACACACAACGCCAACGTACTCTTTGTAGATCTTGACGAGTTTCTTCGGACCCTCAAAGGCATAGCTTGGACCACGGCCGTTAACGCCATAGTAGTAGATGGCATCTTCTCGAGCAATCACCATGTCTCCAGTCTCATGGTCTTGAGTCATGCATCCGACGTTGCAGCCTCGATTGTCGACGGTGCGAACGGGTTGACCTTGACCTTTCCCGGAAATGACCAGGCTGCAGATTTTGGCTGTGTTCGCAATGTATAAGACTTTCGTCGCGCCTTGACGGACTTCCAAGCCCGTGATTGGGTCTTCAGATTCAAAGACGGTCCTCTGTTTAGTCCCACGATCGTGGATGAAGTCGCCCCGAATGACGGTGACGGACCCATTGGCAAATCCCACGGCCACCTGGGTCAGGTCGTCCAGAACCACGACTGCAGATACTGGAAACTGTCTCCTGCCATTTTGCACGGCGATGGTACAAAGACATCTCGGGGTTCCCGTCTTTTTCTCGATCTTATCCAACGCCCAGACTTTCAAGGAGGGCTCGGATGAGAGGTTCTCTGAGATGGTCACAAGGAATGGAGTATTGGGAACTTGACGGAGGTGGGTGATTGAAGCATCGTGGGCGTCTGAAGCTCGAAAGTTGCGAACAACCTTCAAGGCGCGGGAAAGAACCCGCACTGAACCGTCCGAAGTCCCAAGGAACAAGGAATCCGCGCCGGTGGTGAGTGACACAACGTCGTTCTGTAGCTGAGATCAGCCAAAGATCAATGGGACCCTCTGTGCAAAGAACGTACGTCGAAGACATATGAACCATCTTCGTCTGCGGGCACAGGAATCTGGGAGACCTCAAAGAACGGGAAAGCTTTCCAGCTGGTAAGCGCCATGACTCCTCACCTCAAAGACCGGCAGAATGCGCGCAAATCCATGCTCGTGAAAGAGCTATTCAGGGCGGCCAAGGGAGGTTGCTGTTTATCCCTGTTGGTTTAACAAGAAGGTATTGTGCCTGGACACGCGCTTGGTGCCACGCAGGTGACGTCGGAGAAGCAATGAGGGCAAGCCTGAAATGGGTTGGTCTGGTAGGTCCACACGATGGGTCTACAACCCTCAGAACAAATTCTGTCCAGATTTCCAACAATTTATTTACATATTATGTAGGTACCTAGATCTATGAATCTGGTACTCTTACAAGCACTGTACAGTTCTCGCCGTGCCTTTCCTTTTCCAAATCGAATACATCTGTGTTCTATCGTGACAAGCATCTCAGGTCATTACAAGGTCATCAATCCGCCTTCCACCTCGCGTCGGTTTCATTGCTCCCAGCTGAATCTGTCTTCTGGAGGATTCTTTCGCGCAGGTGGGCCAGCAGGACGTTCTTCCGTCACAGTGCCGAGTCCTTCCTCGACAAACCTGCTACCAGAACTTGGCGAGCGTGAAGGAGGACGTCCATTAAGCTGTGGTACCAACAGGCTACCATGGCTGGTGCTCGTTGTTGGGCTGGTACTTTCTCCAAGCAGCAATTGTGCTTGTGATCTTGACGCCACTTCTGGTGATATTGGACTGGACATACTCCTGCTGTTGGTATTGCTGGATCGCCGGGAGTGGCTAGCACCCACTGGACTTATGCCCTGGTCATCGGAAGACACGGTCCCAAATGCACGACTGTGCCTGACACTATAGGGGCTGACACTGGCGCTGAAGCGATGATTGATCTCCGCTGGTGAATACGGGGGCACCGGCGAGCCAGATCTTTCGCTGGCTGCGGCTGCCGCTTCCGCTGCCTTGTTTGACGAGTGCTGATGCTCGAGCTCTGCCGGTCTTCTTGGATCGTTCCTCATGAGCGCCGAACCTCGACGTGGGCCATCATTGCCCTCGAAGAAACTCGGGGAGACTGGACCAGCCGGCATTTCGATGGGCGTGTGGCCCGACAGTTCGAACCGACTGACGGATGGATCTGCAGGTACCTCGGTCGGCTGACGTTTGTCCCCCAGCAATTCCGAAACAGACGTTTTCGAGTCGGGGTTCCGCTGTAGTCGACTGAGCAATGACCGTCTCTTCTCCTTCTCCGTCCCAGGACCGCCCGACGCACCCCTCTTCCGCAAGCAGAACCACAAAGCCAGTGCCATGGCAAGCAACGCCCCGATTCCGGCTCCTACTCCAATCCCTATTTTGGCGCCTGTGGACAGTCCACCAGCTGCTGGAGGACCTGGCCATGTGCTGTCTGCGGGTCGGGAGATTGCCAAGAGGTTGACATTGCTAACGGCATCCAATGTGAACACTGCTTGTGAGATCGAGAAATTGTTGCGCTCGTAGTCAACCGCAAGATAGGTCTCTTGCAGGAAGGCTCGACCGATGGTATATTGTGTGGAATTGGCTGCTTTGCGCAGGGGAAAATAGTTCGTGGGAGGAGAGGTAAAGTTTGCAGCAAGATTTGGGAACGGATACGTCAGTTGAAGGTTGAATGCGTCGTATGGTAACGTGAGTACAATCTCGTTGGATGAGCCTGGCAAATTACTCAAGGCGAATGTAAAAGTCAAATTCCATGCACTGAGAGCAGTAGGCGATGATGAACTGTCCGATGGGAAAAGGTAGAGTTGTAAAGTGTCGTCGTAGGTCAGATTTAGAGCATTTGCAAAGGCGTTGCATGCTGATTCCGGAAGCCAAAGAAATGGAGTTGACGAGTCGATGGTAAATAAGTCGGCTTGAGACATGTCCAGAAGCGTCTGAGGGTTGGAGTCCCAATTAGAAGGTAAAGCCCCGGCCCCAGACGAGACCGATATCGAGTTGATGGCAACGATCGGAGAGTAGTCCTGGCTTAACGTGAAGCTCATATCATTCGGCACGAATCGATTCGCATCAATTCCCCCAAAGGTCAATGAGGCTGGAACACTTTTTAAGCCTGGAGGTCGCATTAGCACACTGGCTTTGGGTGAGAGATTGAAAGGGGCACCTACGATAGACTGCCCCGGCTGTATAGCCGTAACTGCGGCTCGGGATATCGTTGCGCTTCTGAATCAGACTCGATAGGAGCGGTGAGATGGCCTCGGAGCCACTGAAGCGAGTCTGTTGAACTCCGAGCCCCAAGGTTCCGACCCAGTACTCGGTAGAATTGACTACGGAGACGATTTGATCGGGCACAGAGACTGCATCGTTGAGGGAAAGAGTGTCCAAGCCATAGTATCCGTCCCCAGTGCCGCCCAGCTGAGGATCAAAGTTGAGCTCATAAAAGCCTCGAGCCTTAAAAGAAGACGACTCATTCGCAGAAAACAAACCCCCTCTTTTATTCTCACAGATCGAGGTTCCATCGCAGCCTGCGGGACCTACTACCCACGTCTCTTGACCCAGTGTGCTCGGAAACACAGAAAGATATTGCTCGGGCGACCCAACCCGTATACTGATGGCAGACCATGAACCATCGTAACCAAAGAAATCAGTACTTGTTGTCGCAACGATTGGGGCAGGCTCCGAGGCTTCGACAGGGTAAAGTGATAGTATGAGACCGAACACAATCAAGACGTCGCTACTGCACGACCACGAAAAGGGCATCGAGCGAATATGATTTGAAGAGCGCATCTTGCTGCGAATTCAACGAATTTGGAAAGTCCTCATAGCGTGCGTGATAGCTGGGTCGGGGAACAGTCTGAACTTCAATCGCGGTCGAAGGGTTGAACGAGGGGCTGCGACAAGGTGGTACAAGTTCGCAACGAGCAGAACTGTTGAACGAGAGTGGATGGCAACTGTAATCGAGAACGAGAGGACGTCGGCGAGACACAGGAGGACGGTGAGGATAGTGAGGATGGCGAGGGGGACAATGTCTCATCCACAAAGGAGCCAAAAGAGAGAAGCAATAACCTCTGTCCGGCGCCCGCTACTCGTACGCCCACCCTCGGTAGGAGCCCTGAAGCCGACACCACAACTTTCTGGGGACCAACCCGAACGCCGGAGACGTGAGTCCCGGCGTGGACCATTTAGGTGTCGCAACGAGGAACTAGGGTGCTAGGCAGTAGCAACTACCAGTACAACGAATCATAGCTTGAACACCTCCTTTCCTCGCTCTTTTTGCCTGTCAGAATCTTCCACCAGGAGCAATCTATCCACTTCCTGGACGGAATTAACTGCACGCAACCTGATATACTAGAATTGCTTCTTCGTGGATGGGGAGTTGATGAGAAGGAGAATTTGCTCCCGTGCCAATGGATGGCTCCGATCTTCAAATGTACAGGCTTCTACGCCGCTTCTCCCCTACGAGTACGATGCGAGTGCAACTTCACGCAAAGCAAATCAGAACCATGGATTCGCCCTAAACTGATGAGACTTGGCACGAATTTTTGCCTAGGACTTTGATCCGGACGGAAAACTTTTCATGGGCGACTGTCTTCATTCAGACGAAAAGATCTCCTGCCAGCTGGAGGATATACTTTTGCACAGCTCAACGCAGCTTTCCGGACCGAATATCGCAGATTCAGGGTCTCCAAGTGCCCCTTTGAAACTGCTTGGCACTGCAACATACAAGATCATAGTTACGTGCAAGTTTCTCTCTGTGGTATTTGGACCGTGTCAGCCCCCAAAGCTTTCGCCATACGGATCCATACAGTTACACATGGCCTGTCCCTCGGGGATGTCTGAACGGCGAACTGCATCGGCGACTTGATACCTACTGTGGTTGAAGTGAAAGAGAGCCGCATCATGGTCATGTCATCTGTCCCACATGAAAGGGCTGGTGCGACGCTCTGGGGACCTGCATCCCCGAACACGAGGAGGCTGATTGATTCTGAAAACACAAGGCAGACAGGTGGAGCCTGACATCAACTTCTGGGAACAGGTGGCAGTCTGCTTCTGGTATCCACGCTCAAGTCCAGACTCCAGAACCTTGGCTCCGGGGGGCTTATTGGATGCGGTGTAACATGTGCTCTCCTTCTTTCGGGGTGTCATGGCGAGACCGAAGGACAGCAAGAGGGAAATGCTCCTCGTATATCTGTATCCGATGGGACAGCGGCGTGTCTCAGGTTAGGGTTGCCTACAGGAGATACTGGCCAGGCACTGCATGGTTTTGAGTTTGCTCATCATTATGCACGGTAGATTGGCAGACGGGAGAAGAACCACCACCCAAGAAGCACTACTCGTAGGATAAGGACGAGTAAGCGGGGAGATGAAGACGATCAACATGACAACCAGTGAGCAGCCCGGACGCAATAATTCTTTCGAGAAGAGACATCCTTCCACCTTGCCGGACACATGTGGTAGCTTCGACGGCGTGGCTTCCGGCTGGGGCTGCGGAGCCCGGGCTCTAGGTAAACAGGAGGAGACCTGTTGGGTGCCTGTTAATAACAGGCTTCTCAGTAGCAGCGGACGCCCCCTTTGGTGCTTTCGCTTCCCCATCGATAGGCACCCAATGGGCACCCAATGCACACCGCGCCCACCGAGACCTTGCGACATTGGCTGCTGCGTGGCTGCAGTTCAATCCGGAGCTCCAGCCAATCTTATGGCGCCCCAGCAGCAACTTGTCCGCGTGAGGAGACCTGACGGCTGGTCGGCATGAGGTGACGACGGAGTCCCCAGCCAGCCCTTTTGAGCCAAAGGTTGCTCGACGCCAGATGCAAACCCCGGTCTGCTGGGTCTGCCAGTCCTCGAAGCCTGGAACATGCTGGGAAACAGGGCCACTCCCACGGCTCGAGGCTGTGAGGCACTGGCTGAAAGACCCTGTCGCTTTTGATAGCCCCCGGTCCAACCTGTCCATCTCCGCCTCTGTTCCGACCACTCCTTGCACAGAACCGCAAAACTCACTGCACTTCGACTCCAACCTTCAACTTCCACTTCGGCTGGCCCTGTCCTTCGTTTTGAACCACAACAACTCACTGTTTCCTCGCGTTGCCCGAGGACAGGAGTCGTGAATCGACCCTTGTTTGGAACCCTGCGTCCTGTCATCGATCCGAACCGTCTATATCTCTTCATGCCTCTCGAATCTCCGACGTTCGCTACCACTCCACGTCCACGTCCAAGATCGACCTGGCAAACGTGGATTGCAGTCGGCGACTTGCCAGCCTTAATCGCCCGCCCTTCGCTATCATGAGGAATTGAAGGGCCACTCGTCGAATGTTTTATCGCACAGTCGTTCGTTCTCATACAGCCTTGCACCAAACACTCGCTTGACATTTGGGGTTTCGACGCAAGAGCAGGGCAGACCATTCTCTAAAGACGAGATGTATACCCTGTGGCCGCTCGTTTGTCTGTCTATTGCGCTGTCAAATGCACTACACTTGGATCTGAATTCGGCCTTGGGCTTGGACAAGAAGTCGCCCCTGAGGTTCATGCGCAGAGATATCGTTTATTCCAACACCACGTCGTCCCAGTTAGACCTCGCCCAAGAGGTCGCCACGATCACTTCGTCCAGTACAACATCTATTCCGGTTCTTATTGAGACGACCTCGTCCACTGTCCCGCCAATCGCTCCGCCCATACTTCCTCCTATTGGCATTAGTACTGGCACAACCATAATCGCATCCATCAGTCTTCCAGCAGTTCCAGTTTCCCCCAATTCGAGCCCCAGCTTGCCGACAAGCGCTACAATCAGTCCTCCACCGATACCAGCTCCTCCCAGCTCAGGCCCTAGCTTGACGACAGTCGTTACAATCAATCCCCCGCCCATCCTGCCTCCTATTGATATCAGTACTGGCACAACCACGATCGCTTCAATCAGTCCTCCACCAATTCCGACTCCCCCTAATTCAAGCCCCGGCTTAACGACACTCGTTACAATCAGTCTTCCACCGGTTTTCGGTCCAGTGGGTTCGAACCCTAGCATCACACCGGTCACTGCATCGACCGACTTATCTTCCGTTGGTTCTAGCAACATTGTCACCCAGACAAATGGATCTGCACCTCCCATTCTCAAAACCCCTCCACCACTTCCCTCAATCACGCGTCCTTTCACAAACTCTACCATCAGTATCGATCTTGGCGCCACCACCAATGCCTCGACGACGTCTCCGGCTTGCACTGGCTCAGTCACTTACTTCGGATCCGTTCCACCCACAGTCTACGTCACGATCACGGAGGGATTCAATGTGACTATGACAGCCAGCAATGAGTCCATGACCGAGACCCCAACCTTGATCACTCCGTTGCCCGCCTGTGAAGCGACCATCATGCCCCTCGCTGCGTCATATGGTCCGTTGGTGACTGAAAGCGGTCAAGACCTGACTCAAACAGAGTCGGATGTTCCAGGTCCCTCGGAAATTCCTGTTGTATTTGGTACCAATAATCCAGCTATTGCTACAGCACCCGAATTCTCTCTGTCCGTGGTACCAGGAGAAACCCCTGCTATCGCGACCGCTCCCGCTCCAGTCCCGACTGCTCCCGCGGCCTCTTCGGCTGTCTACTCCAGTGTTGACTATACCAGTACAGTCGTTGTCACGAAGAAGACACCAGTCCCTGTGGTGGTACAACCAACTACATCTATCGACATCAACTTCGACTTTCCCTCGCCGACTCCCACTCCCTCTCCCACCCACTCTCCCAGCAGCGGAGGCGGTAGTAACGGTAACGGAAATAATGGCGGAAACAGTGGTGGTGGAGGAAGTAACACTGGCAGCAATGGTGGCGGCGGTGGAAACACCCCTTCCCCCCACAACGCACCAGCAGCTCCCGCTACCAGCAACGAAGGAGGCACTTTCCCTTCAATCACTATCCAGGGCTCAACTGGCGGCAGTTTGATCGTGGAAGCTCCAACAACTACAAACCTAGGCAACATCATCGCTTCAATCATTAACTCACCGTTTGCGACCGCCTCGCCAACTGGCCATCCTTCTGGAGCAGCCCCCACGACGACAACGGTCAACGGTGTCCCGATCATTATCGAACCCTCAAGTGTTGTGATTGGGAGCCAGACCGTTGCGATCCCCAATCTGGTCGCCACCACCGTGCAAGCCTCTGGTGCTGTCTTCACCGTGGAGCCCTCCAAGATCATAGCCCCTTCCACGACCATAACAATATCGCAGCTTCAAAAAGAGCAGATCGTAACGCCAGTCCCTACGGCCACGATTACTACGGCAGTTGGCGACCTCACTCTCACGGTCGGACCGACGGTCGCGATCATCTCTGGAACAACGTACAGAGTCGGAGAGGGCGCCCCTGCCACGACGGTCACCGTTGATGGAACAAAAATCTCCATCGGCTCCGCCGGTGTTGGATTGCCTAGCACTACTGTGGCGCCTGGTGGCGCGACGAACTCGCCTTTTGCTGTCTACACCGTGGAGGGCCTGACCTTCTCGATCGACAGCACTGAGGCAATTGTTGGCGGCACCACGTACCGCATTGGGTCCAATGCTCCCCAGCTCACCGCCACCATTGGCCCTCAACATGTATCGGTATCGCTCGGTCCTGGTGGCGTTGGTCTGGCCAGCACTACGTTGGCACCTGGCGGGCCGACCAGCTCTCCGTTTGCTGTGTATACCGCTGATGGCTTGACTTTCTCAGTCGATGGCAGCGAGGCCGTTGTCAGTGGCACTACTTACCGCATTGGATCCAACGCACCCCAAGTGACAACAACCATTGGCTCCGGACATGTATCAGTGTCATTTGGCCCGGGTGGGATCGGTCTTGACTCGACCACGATCGTTCCCACAACTGCCTCATCACACAAATCTCAGGCTTCGAAGACCGGCTCCAAATCTGCATCAAAATCTGCATCTGCAACTGCATCTCCGACACAGTCCGTGGGTGTGGACAGCGCGGCATCAACTCGGAGTCGTTTACCCACCCTTCTGCGATGCTGTCTCTTTGTCCTGCCGTTGGGGTGGCTTGTTCTTTGAATAATCGACATAACGTGATACGACGGAGTTTAGATATTTGACATATTGGGAAGGAAATCGTCTAGTTTCTAACGATGGCTGGGATTTGATGGAAAATGCTTGACCTTGGACTTTGGTACGATCATGATACCCGCAACAAATTAACGATATGGTTGGAGTTCGTCCACGTGAAGAGTCTTGTTGGAAGGACGGGATACAAGGGGGATGGGGTTTTGGAAAGAAAAGCAATGGTAATATTGTCCATGGCATGGACCGAATGGAGGATCTAAATGAAGCATATACATATAATCAACCTTGACATCGCAATGTCATTTCCATTACGCTTTATAATTTTATCTCAACAAAAGATTTCCTGCTACCATTCCGGATATACTCATGATAGAAGCCATGAGAAGGTTGATTTGGTTGTTGTCCAAGATGTCGCTTCCGGAGTTGATCAACCTGCTGCTTTCTTCACTTAATCTCCGCCCTTGCACATGTGCTGAGGCCGTGGATTTGGGCCTCGTGAGCACCTTGACACCGCCGGGCCCTTCAACGATCTTTCCCGACCGTCGATCAATGACTGATGCTTGGAGCATTGCTCCCAGAAGAGAGTCGAGAAGTGTGCCAATCGTCCCGAGCAGTGTCAGCAAGAAGAACATACCAGGTGCGTTGGCGGTTGATCCAGCACAGAAGCGTAGGAATGCGAGACTCGTGGCAGCAATGGCAGCGCTGCCTCCCACACCCGCCAGCAGTCCACCAAGTGTCACTCCACCGTTGGTCCCTCGTGGCACGACTCGTAGTGGGTTTGTGATGAGGACTGGTTGGCTTTTGGAGAGAATGCCCAGTTCGCTCGACAGGGTGTCTGCGGCCACCGCAGCATAGTTGGCCATTATCCCCATCAACAGCAAGTCGGCGACCGTCTTATTATTGCTTCGTTGACTCCCACCAAAACATTCCCCATCCTCCTCGCCCGCGCCCAGACCGTACAACCAGACATGCAACAAACACAACAAGCTCGCACAACCGCTGTTGGCAACCACCTGGATGCTCGTCCGAGGCCCCTCTCCGCCGGAAGCTCCACTGCTTGACAGTGTCAATGTGGCTTTCACATCATGTTTCACTTTCGTGGCTGTCGTGCCGAGCAGGAAAAACACGCAGAGCAATGTGAACGGGAGGGCGGACGGATGCAGGGCGTGGATCGTTGCGGTGAGTGTTGCGCTCAGAATGCCTAGCGGTGTGAGAGAGCGACGGGTGTAGGCGCGAACGATGAGGAGGAGAGTGACGGGAATTGCGATTATGGGACGCATCTCGAGGGCATGGGAGAGGTATGAGGGCAAGGAAGGTGAGAGGTTTCCGGGAAATATATGCACCACAAGAGCTCTGTGCCCGGCGTGTGCAAGGTCGCAGCTTGAGCTGCACAGAGATTATGTGTGCCTTTGTTGTTGAGTTACTAAGAAAGGTGCTGCCAATGCGAGAAATACGAAGACAATTTGGCAACAAATGACGTCTGTCTCCTTGTGGTCTGTGAGTCCCGCTTTCTGACTTCCCTTCACAGATCTTTTATCCTTCTCTCTCAACAGGTATCACAAAGCCATCAATTGCCGGCAAAGCTTGACGATGGGAGACGCTTCCCCAGCGCTCTCCGCAGCACAATGTTCAAATCACTTCTCGCCAGGTCTGCCATAGCGCGGCCGGAGGTGCTTTCGAGGCCCGCCTCTACAATCACTCGACGAACGCTCCATCTCGCTCCCCCTTTCCTCCTCGACGACTACATTCCTCGCTATCACTTGCTCTCCTCCGCCGAGGCAGCCAAGAAGCGTTCCGCCGCCTACGCTCATCTCCGCCAATGCAACCTCTGTCCACGTCTCTGCAATGTCAACCGGTACGAGACCACCGGCCACTGCTTGATCGGGGCAGAAACAGTCAAGGTATCGACCATCGCGCCCCACTTTGGGGAAGAGCCATGTCTCCAAGGACATCACGGGTCTGGGTCTATATTCTTCAGTGGCTGCAATTTGAGATGTGTCTTCTGTCAAAATCACGACATCGCGCACCAGAAGGTCGGCTTTGACCTGACTCCAGAGGAGCTGGCGGAGTGGATGGTCAAGTTGCAGGAGGTGGGACATGTGCACAATATCAACGTCGTGACGCCCGAGCACGTCGTGCCCCAAGTTGCATTGGCTATCCTGACTGCTCGGGAAATGGGCCTTAATGTCCCAATCGTGTACAACACGAGCGCATTCGACAGCCTAGAAAGTCTCAAGTTGATGGATGGACTCGTGGATATCTATCTACCGGATTTCAAGGTCTGGAACAACGAAACGAGCAAGCGGCTTTTGAAAGCCGATGCGTATGCAGACACGGCAAGAGAAAGCATTCAGGAGATGTACCGGCAAGTCGGCGATCTGTGCTTCACAGCCGACGGCATCGCCAAGAAAGGAGTCCTGGTCCGTCATCTTGTCATGCCGGGAAAGGAACAGGAAGGAGTGCAGATCATGAACTGGCTGGCAGAGGCTCTAGGAAAAGATGTCTTTGTGAATATCATGGAGCAGTATTTTCCCACCGCCCATGTTGGTAAGGATAAAAGGGGCTCCAAGTCGGATAGCTCGAGCAAGAGATATCCGGAAATCAACCGAGCGGTCAGTCATGAAGAGGTCGGCGTTGTGCAGAAGGCAGCGAGGGACGCTGGGCTTTGGAGATTTGCTGAACCGGCCAGGCATGGTGGTTGGAATATCTGAAGATCCGGAAGCTCCATCATCCCTGGTCAGTCTATTGTTGGACCTACGGTGAGTCATCTAAACGGCCATTCACACAGTCCAGTGACAATCTATGAACAAGTCGGCCAGCGAAGGAAACATGCACAGGAGCGGTGACGAGCATGGTGAGCCCGCATGGTCAAAGCTCCATTGTGCGATGCGATCCACATTCCTGGCCATCTTTGGTGAGCACCACTGCTATTGGTCAGCCTTGGTTCTTTGTGAAGCCAGCTGGTCAAAGACGACTGTTCTTACAAAAACCGTCTGCGGATGACAATACCCTTTCCATCTTCCTACGATATTCGAGAGGGCCTCTCGACCCTTGAACAATCCCACATGCTCCCTTTCCAGCATCTAGGACCTTTCGGTTCCTCGAGGCCAACCCTGGTCACGGCTCTGCATTCCCAAGTTCGTCAGGAAGCAGAGTATATCCAGGAACGTATAGCTGCCGCGGACTGTCTTTACAAAAGGTTGACGGCGGAGATAACAAGGACGCAAGCAGAATTAGGAGAGGCGCAGAAAAGCGAGGGTTTTCGGGAAATGGCCAAACACTTGAAAAGGAATATCAGAAAAAAGCGATCACGGCTGAACAGATGCGCGCAGAATCGACGGGCCTTTGAGGCAAGACTGGCCGCTATCTTTGCAGACATGGAAAGAATGGCGCAACGTCAATGGCGTCACAGCGCTCCTAACCTCCGTAACCTGACGGTGCCTCATATCGGAGAGATTGCTGATGCTCCTACAGCGCCCAGTTGGCCCGCAAACTCATACATGTCAGCCCCCTGGGGTACAAGTTCTATGCACTCTCTCAGTGTTCCGACTCTTTCGTCGCCATCTTCGCGGTTTCCGCAAGCGCCGTACCAGACTGTTCCGACTCACGTTCCTCAAACGCCAGTCCTACGCCCGACACAGTTTCTGCAAGGAGGAATCGGATATCCACACCAGCACGATTTTGGTGTCGCTCAAGCTGGACAAGAAGGAATCAGTCCTACTAATACCGTTTCTACCTACGAGTTGAGCTCCCCGAAAGGCTTTTCGGTCACTTTCGCACCTGCTGCTCAATTCAACGTGCTTGACGCAATGAATCAGTTGCACATCTCTCAACCACATGAAGCCTATATGCAGCCTTCGAGTATACCGATCACAGCGCTTGAACAAAGACATTTCCCCCTGTCGCAACTCCCCAGCATGCTTGATCACCAAAGTGCAGCATTTCGACTTGAGAAAGCCAGAAAGGGCCGAGGTCAGCGGTCCTGCTAGCAACGTGGTACAGCCTTCAGCCGTGGGTATGACTCCTTTGTCCATACGAGCAGGAGTCAGGTGGTGTTATTCAAGTACACCTAGTTACTCAATATCTCTGGTTTGAGGACGACTTCTGTTTTCACTGCGCGACTAAAATGACTGTCGCTGCGGCGACTACCAACAACATGACGAGACACATTGGTACATTGTTTGCTCTTTTCCTTTCTGCCGCGCGCCTTTCTGCATCTTTGTTTGCCATTGACTGTTTCATTTCCTTCCCAATTCGATCCAAAAGTGACCGTCCCAGGATCCATTTCCGTACACAGGACTTCAGTTCCGAAACCAGTCATCCTTTATCCAAGTATCGGCCCTGGCTTCATAGCCTTCCCCCTGCTATCTTCCTATCTCCTTGTCTCTCTTCCGTGTTGGCGTGGACTTCTCGTTTCTTGGACTCCTGGACGAAAAGCCAGAGGCATCTTCCACAATGAAGCTCGTACTTTTCCTGTCTCTTCTTGTTACACGATTTACCGCCTGCCTCCCATTCACTCCACGCAATACACTAAATAATGGCACGGCAGAAACATACGATTATGTGGTGGTCGGATGTGGAATTGCTGGGCTGGTGGTCGCCGCGAGGCTGAGCGAGGATCCCACCGTCTCTGTGGTGTGCATCGAAGCTGGCTCTCTGTATGTCCATTGATCCACATGTCGTGTACTGCCGAGCTGACAAACGTTACCTAGTGACAACTATGAAGACTCGATCGAGATCCCTGTCTACATCGGCGAGCGGCCCGCAGAATACGAATGGGACGTTTCCACGACACCACAACGCCAACTCGACGGCAAGCCCCGTGTGCTCGCCATGGGCAAGGGCGTCGGCGGCGGCAGTCTGATCAACGGCATGTTATGGAACCGCGGCGACCAGAACGATTTCAACATCTGGGCCGTATTGGGAAATCCGGGGTGGGACTGGGCGAACCTGTTGCCATACTTTAAAAAATCCGAGCACTACACGCCGCGATATTACCAAGGTCTCGAAAGCCAGCCTGTCACGTTCGTTGAGGGTATGCACGGCTTTTTCGGACCGGTCAATGTGTCGTATCCGGAATACTTTTGGCCACAGACAAGTAAGTATATAAAACCATTGACAACTGGGCCTATGCTTCTGGGCCACGAGATCTTTTCCAAGATGGCTGACGCACGTAAACACAGATAACTGGTTCGAAGCCCTCGAAGCCCTGCATATCCCGACCTGCGCCGACCCCAACGACGGACTGCCCTGCTCTGGGAGCTACTTCCTGCCCTCGTCGCTCGACTCGGTCAATCAGACCCGCTCGGATGCGCGCAGGGCATACCACGACATGGCTTCCGGCCGTGCCAATTATTATCTGATCACCCATGCCCGGGTCGAACGGGTTCTCTTTGATAGTGAAGGTGATGGGAACTCGAACTCAACAAGAACAGGTCCTGGGGGAGCTGCCGTGAGGGCAGTGGGCGTCCAAGTATGTCCCATATCATGTTTCTGGAACCCCCAGGGCTGGACTGACAGCTGGACGCAGGTATTAAACCTCCTCGATAACACGACGTGTACCGTCCAAGCAACAAGAGAAGTGGTCCTCGCGGCTGGCGGCATTCACACTCCGCAGGTTCTCGAGTTATCCGGCATAGGCAACGCGAGTCTGTTGGCGTCTCTTGGAATCTCTGTTGTGCAAGATCTACCCGGGGTGGGCAGCAATTTGCAGGATCATCCCATGATTCATCTGGACTATCCATGTAAGTGCATTCTTTCTTATTCGTGGAGTCGAAACCTTTTGTCCTTGCGCCGCTAGTTCACCCAAGAGCTTTCCATATCTGCATGCTACTCCATTCTAAATCACGGTGTCCACAGTTCAAAACACATCCGTCCCGACTCCAGGGTGGCTCCTCACGAATTCAAGCTTCAACTCAGCGGCCGAACTCGAGTATTTCTCCTCGCGCACGGGACCATGGACATCCAAGCCCTCCACGGCAGTTGCATTCCCCTCCCTCGCCGAGATGACAAATTCCACACACTGCATCTCCCTCATTCGCGACGCGATGGAATGCTTCGGACTGCAGCCGAACTTGTCCACATTGCCGCCGGAGTACTACTACAGCGACCCCCTGTGCGCGGATCAAAGCGGCGGCAACCTCACGGTCCTGGAAGTCGGGTACGGCATGCAGCACAATCTGGTCGCCGCATCACTGCTCCTCAACACCACGCCCGCGTACGAGATCCTCAACGACAACTCTGGCGGGCTGGATCTGGCGCTCATGCACCCTCTATCCAGGGGCACCGTGCACATCACATCCCCCGACATCCGCGTGGATCCGTCAGTGAACCCAAATTGGCTCAGCCACGCCGTCGACTTTGAGATCTTGGTGCTTGCCGTACGCTTCAACCAGCGCATCCTCTCCACCTGGTCTATGGACTGTTTGGAGCCGGCGTTCGCCCCAGATCCGCAGGGGAGTATTGAGCGAAACGTGACGCGTGAGCAGATCGAGTCCATGCTCCGTCAGGGTATTGGGACCGAGTTCCACTACGCCGGGACGGCTGCGATGCTCCCGCGCGAGGTTGGTGGCGTGGTCGACACGAACCTCACTGTCTATGGCACGCAAAATTTGAGAGTTGTTGATACGTCCGTGTTTCCTGTCATCCCTGGCGCGCATTTACAGGCTGTCGCGTACGCTGTGGCTGAGAGGGCTAGTGATATTATCAAGGGCGTTGCTGTTGACGTTAACGCCGGTGTAGGGGGACCAGTGTAAACGGAGAGGGAGTTGCCGGCAGGTTTGTGGTCCTGTTGCTGTTGGATAGTGAGGCGTCTTGGGAAGGTACCCACATAGGTAGGTAGATATTGGCAACGAGCTCGAGCCAGCCAGGCCCATAAATCGAAACATTTTGAATCACACTCACTCACTCATGAACCTCAGGGCTGTACCCGTCGAGCCACAAGGACGGCATCTACTGTGCCGAAGTCAGTCTGTACCGCCCACACCCGCGAATGCTGACCCTCGTGCAGTCCACTCGCCAGACTACTGACTTCCAGGTCTTTCCTCCCGGTCATCCTCGAGTAGAACGAACTCAAGCCCACGTCCATGCTCCCGTCTTCTCGTACGGCAACGGCGACACACATTCGCGTGGCTTTCTCACTGTCCTTGAACGCGAGCGCATGCCGGCTCTGAAGTCCGAATTAGTATCTCCTTGACAACCCTCTTCAAGGGCATCGAGCAACTTGAGGTCCACCGCAGTAGCACTGCTCGTCTCCTATGGCGACTTGCCGCGGGGTTCCTGGCGCAGATGAAGGAATTCTCATTCGGGAAACAAAGATTGCGGACTACACATTTCCTCAACCGACCTGAGCTTTTCGGAGCCATAGCTGTCTTCCAGGGCTTGAGTGGTCAAGGTCAACCACAGAAACACGATCAGAGTGGAAAATACCTAGGTAAGTAAGTGAAAAGAGGGTCTGTGAAACCAAGCACGAGTGGCCAAAGCTATGCGAACTCGGGCTTTCACTTTGCATGGTACTTCGAATACCGTTCCGATACACCACGACCCCTCTTCCTAGCCTGGTTGTCGTCCGGGGGCACGTCCGCGAATCGGTTCAGAAGGGTTGGGACTATTTAACCGCCAACTTGTGACCTAACCTTCTTTGCAACCTCCGTCCAAATCGTCGAAGACACTCCAGACGTCCGTGTGCCCGGCCGCGTCCACCGGCCCAACGTCACGTTTTCAGCAGTTGGCACCCACGACTTCGTCGTTGCTGTGACGGCGGCCCCTGTCCCCAACAGCGACGCTGACAGACTCTTCCAGCGGCCTTCTGCAGAACATCGAGTGAGAGGGCGTTCTATACAGTTCTGTGCACGCCAGTGTGGGCGCCCACGGATCTGTTTTTGCTGGTCCAGATGGCGTAAGCTTCTTGTCGAGGTGGATTGTAATACAAGGACGAACAAGAGACTTGTTTATATATGCTTCATATCTGTGGCCCTCACCGTATGGGAAGGTTGGGCGAGTGACACTGCGGCACTCACTGCCACCATGGTCCTTTGGCCCACGGAACAGATAAATCTGGTCAAATGGGATTGCCAGATCAACCCAGCAACAAGACACGCCATGGCCCAGGCTGTTCACCGACGGGACGCAAATCCCAATCTTCCCCAGTCTCGGTCCCGGATGGTCTTGGAGTCCACCTCGTCCTCACCACCAGGACTTGGCTCTCGCCGGATGCAATGCAATGGCACGTTGTTTGTATGAGTGAGTACCTGGTAGGTAAATACCATATTCCCTGGGCGTGCTCTGCAAGCAGAGAGCAGAGTAACACAGGACAATTTGGCAATGACGAGGTCCCATGAGGTGCATCCCTCAACAACGGCTGCCCGGAGGAGAGAGTTTGCCATGTCTGCCCAATAGACGATGAATTGTAGCTGAAACCCGGCCGAATGAGTCTGAATGCGTCGATCTGCTTTTGATCCTCGAGGCCGTAGCTAGGAGTGACGAGAAAAGAGCCATTCATTCCAGCGGCTCTCTCGGGATGCAAAGATACTGGCGTCGGTCGACAGGGTCTATAGAAGCGGCAGTGAGTATCTTTAATAGTCAAGTATCAATTGCCTGATCGATAACGGCAAGGTTCGGCTGAAGCAGCGTCTATTCCACAAAAGCAGCACGTGCATGCATGCACAGTCAGAAATCTTGAAACCCCAGTTGGCCCAGCTTGAAAAGTTTGGAGATGGACTTGGCAATATTTCCATGCTTGTGTCAGTCGTGCAATCATTCTTTCATTCATGCTCACGTCTCTCTGAAAAAGGAACTGCCGAGGAAGGAAATGAATGTGAGACCGTCTGATGCCCTGTGTGCCGAACCGACGGTCGAAAGAAGATCCACTCACCTAGCGAGCTAGGTATTTGGCATTATATACCCCATTCTCCGAGCTTGCGGGATGTCGTTTGACATGTTTACTAATAGCCCCATCTGAGCATTCCGCAACAAGAAGTGTGGTCCCCGACGCTGCTTTTCCGGGTCGAAAAGCAGCCTGATGGTTTCCCGCCTCGACAAGAGCTGCTGTGTCTTGATTGGCTACTATGTTCGATGGTGCGTGAGGAGTTGGTCTTACGTCCACGGAGATACGTTGAGGTTTGAGGGACGCCCGGGGAACGATGAAGGATGCCGTAATCTAGAGTCTCGCTCAATGTTCTTAAAGATCGCTTGCCCGCATACAGGGGTTTCTCTGCTCAAGCCAGTCCTTTGTCCTCGGTGGCATATTGAAGAAATTCCATAGCCCAGTACCGCGACGAAGCCCTGCGAAAAGTTTCAAAACAATGGCTGCAGCCAAGAAGCCCGTCCTATATTACTTCGACCTCGGCAGCAAAGGACGTGGCGAAGTCGTCAGGTGGGTCGTCATAGCAGTAGCATACTGCGGGAGCTCCTTTCGTGGAGCGGGATATCTCGTGGCTTGCTTGCTGACATCCGCGAGCAGGCTGTTCCTGAGGGAACTCGGCATCGAGTTCGAGGACAAGCGTTATGCTTATGACGCAACATGGACTGGAATCAGCAAAGAGTTCGAGACTAAGGGATTGACCGTCACTCGGAAATTGCCATCGTTGGATATCGACGGCCATATTCTGTCTCAGGTACGAGAAACCTCGCATACTCTCTCTGTGCTGGCGATTGTCGATGACAGCTCTATCCCGTCTGCCCGTCTGCCCGTCTAACGTTAGCCCAGCATATCCCCATTCTGAGATATCTCTCGCGGTCTGTCGGTGCCTATGACGGAACCACAAACTACGACAAGTGGCTGGTGGACGCTGTTGCCGATACTTACATTGACTGGAGAGTACGTACCGCTCTGCATCACCGCCACGTGCGTAGTGGCTGCGACATTGAACTGAGATTCGACACAGGCTCGGTGGGTCGCCAATTTGACTGAGAAAAAACCCGAATACCAGACCGAGACGGTAGCTCTCTACCATGGGATCTGGGACAAGTTCTATTCTCGACACTCCGGCCCGTACCTCCTGGGGAATACCATCACGTATGCCGACTTTGCGGTCTTTCAGGCGCTTGATAATGATGATGTACTCGGTTGGATTCCAGTATGTCACAGATTCTCTGCCTGGCTTGGCCTGCCTCTTCTTCTAACACTTACCTCTCACCCAGGGCTCGCTTCCGGAGACACTCAAAAGGCTGCGAGCTGCCGTCTCCGAGCGCCCGAATGTCAAGGAATACTTAGCGACCAGAAGTGCCTAGTGGTTTGGTGCAATAATAGGAAGGTTGCTGAATTTCGTAGCCGGTGAGGACACAGTCAAGAACATCAGACGGTTGGGGACTGCCAGACACCGAAGCTCCCTGAACACAATTGCCGCAATTGGGACCCGGGTACTGTGCTCTGATGGGTTGTTAAGACCAGCAGCAGTCCCACGTGCGTCGTATAGTTATCATATCATGTGCGGACCAGTGTTTTCTTGCTTCCGTCTTCTGTATGCAAGCAGTACGATCTAGAGCGTAGGCGTCATTCTGTTCTGCGCGTAGTGTGGGAGGACTAAGTAGCATCGAATATGATTGACAGTTCGCAGAGGGGACGCCAGAGGCGTGGCAGCTTTGAGGATAAACGCAAACGCTTTTTGAACGGGGTTTGTCATCATGGAAAGGAAGCTGTCAGTAAATGGCTCGACGGTACCTCAGTATCTCGTATGTGGTTAGCAACCTGGAAGTGTGGCAGCCGCAGGAAATCTCTTCCGCGGTCCTAACAAATTTGGCCCTGTTCGAAGACGCGACTTGCCCCTTGACTTTTCCCGCCAAGACCCACCCACATTGCAGCAGAGGCAGTCTCATATCTTCTGCTGTGGAATTCCTCTCTTTCCATTACAACATACGACAATATCTAGGTGATCAAGATGGACCCTGATCACGGATTGCTCCTGCTGTCATGCAGCGAGGAGATCGTCACAAAACTGTCAACAAATTGCATGCAAACTGTACAACTACTGGAAGAGAACTTGAGTGTCCCAGATAACTATTTTAATCTTTTGCTTACAAGCATCAGCAGAACCCTGGACGAGGTCAAGACAAGCATTCTTACGGCTTCCACAAACTTCCGACATGCTCTTGCGGACCAAAGAGCCAGCTCTTCAGGCCTACATGGCCAACTTGACACACTCAAACAAGAGATCCGCCGGACCCAGGACAGCCTTCAAGAGGCAATACGGGAGAAGGTAAATTACCAAAGCGAGCTGCAATGCAAAGAATCCGAGCTGGCCAAAAAAAGCAAGGACTTGGTTGCAAAGTCTCATGAGTTGGCCGAACTCAGAGAAAAGGGCGAGGCACTCTGTCAGGGACCACAAACCCAAGAGTCAGCTCAACCCCGAGAAAAGGGTGAGTCACTCTATCAGGGACCACAGACCCAGGAGCCAGCTCAACCCAGAGAAAAGGGTGACGCACTCCTCCACGGACTACGGGGCAAGGAATCCGAGCTTGCCCAAGAAAGTGAGGACATTACTGCAATGACACAGGAACTAGCCGAACTCCGAGAAAAGGGTGAGGCCTTCCTCCACGGACTACCGCGCAAAGAATCCGAGCTGGCCACAAACAGCAAGGACTTGGTTGCGAGAACCCAGGAAGTAGTCGAACTCACACAAAAGGGTGAGGCACTCCACCAAGGACTGCGGTGCAGAGAATCCGAGCTTGCCCAAAAAAGCGAGGACTTGACTGCAAAGACCCACGAACTAGCTGAACTGGAAAGAACTAAAAACGAGTTGGCCATGAAATTCGAGGTACTCCAGGAAAGAGAACTCTCGTATCGAGAGGCTCTCCGTTGTAAAACCTCACTCCTGGAAACAAAGCAGAGAGAGTGTGAAGACCTCCTGCAAGAAAGGACTGGCTTGGCCACAGAGTCCATCCAGATGCGCCAAGAGAAAGAACTCCTCCAACGCACAATCTCTGAACTACAGGGGAACGCAAAGAAACAAGAATCGGAGAGAGATCTATTGCTCAAGGACATGACTCGGTTGCGTGCTAACATTCAACAGAACATTTCAAGCAAAGTCGAAGGTCTCCGCCAGGAGATTCGGGGTGAGTTTACTGACTTCTGGGATGAGGCCCGTGACAAAATACGGCTCGAGATAGAGCAACACGCGAATAAGCTCCGAGAAAGACATTTACAGATTCTCGAGGACGAAAAAAACAAGTTAAGGGAACACCATACGGAACAGCTTACAGATATCCAACGAAACCATGAACGAGAGCTAACACAGCTACAGTCAGACCAACAGAGGACACAGCAGGATCTCGAGAATTTGCAGACCCGGAATGCTGTTTTCAGATCCGAAATCAGCAAACTGAACGAAACCTGGCAAAACAAGCTGACTGCGGAGAGGAAGGAGGCGCAAGAGCGTTTCCGAATCGAACTCGCAAAGCAAAAGGCTGAAAGCAAGCAGAAACAGCAAGACCACCTTGCGGCACTGCGGAACACAGTTGCTGAAATGGAGGAGAGGGGTGCAGAATGCGAAGCTACATATCACGATTTGCGTGAGACCCAAGCTGAGCTGCTCGCCCTGATCCGATCACAAGCTGACAATATAGAGCAAATGAAGGTGGAACACAGCCGCAACACAGAGGTTACGGAGACGCACGAATCCCACCAAGGCGTCGCGCCTGAAGCACCGGTCTTCACGCTCCATCAAGGTGAGGAATTTTTCGGATACCCCGAAGACAGTGACGTGGAGAATCAAAACCCTCGCAAGAGAAATCGCGCAGTTTCGATGGAACTTGGTTCTAGGAAGCTACCCGAGATGCACAAGAGGAGAAGAGTGGATCATGAAGAACATCCTCTGAGAGCTGATCTCCAGGAAGACGAAGATATTTTCGACCGACCACGGCCTGCTTCAATTGAGACAATCTCAGAAACCCAGCTCGAGGCGGATGGAGACCGACTGACCTCAGACGAAGAAAGCCTGGACGAGAAAGTGAACCAACTCCGGGGAATGTTCCTGCTTGCATGGGATTATTCTGACGAAGAAGAGGAAATAATCAGAGGTTACCTCGCCGCCATGATCAAAAGCAGGAAGGAATTGTCTGCTGTAGTGCGAGATATTGACCAGTACTGTGTGGGCCCTCTTGACAGTGAGCCTCTATATCCACGCCCTTGTCTGATGGCAAAGTTATTCAACAAAAACGCTGGCAAAGGCGGCCAAACCATGACAAGCCGGAATTGCAAGCACTGCCACAAACAGAACAGAATATGTCTCTGGGCGAAACATGTTCCGGGTGTTGCGACTGGGTTCGGTCCAAGAGTAAATGGCCAAATCCTTGCAGACAACGGCGGCCGCAAACATACTCCCAACCAACAGCCGTGGCTCCTTCAACTCGGAGGGAACGAGGTACGTTGGGTCCTGAAAAGACGAAAAATGAGTGCCAGTGAGCCGGCAGATACAGCGTGGGAGGTGGACGGCCTGATTGTGTAGAGGAACAAGTAGTGACTAACGGGCCAGGGTCCGTCTAATCGAGATACACCTGGTAGCAAATCAATTGATTCACCGAGCCTCTCCTTGAGGCAGGCTCTATCCGAACCTGCCCATGCTTTCCAGTCCTCTTGTAATGACGGGTTGGCCCTCGAGAGTCCATCAAAAAAGTAGACATAACATGTCTACCCTCGTACCTACTCAGACGCTAGTACGAGAACCTGGAGTAATTGACGAGTCATCCAAGGCTGCAATGTCGAAGGTACGAGAAGCACGAGAGGACACTTCGAGTCCGACAGGGGCATTTACGATCACCGATATCCAGAGTGTGGCTGCGGGAGCTGCTGGGAACCTTTCTTTGAACCCTCAGAAAGTGTGCCACATGGCACCAATCTTGACCTCTGCGGGCCTGACGAGGCTGAATCAGGCCCTCGCCGCAGCATCGACGTCAGCCCAGCCCGTCTCTTGCAACCTCCGCTTCAATTCTGGGGTCAATTCTTGTTCTTTTGTACGCACTTTCACATTGCGATCGTAAGTATACATGACCCTGTGAAGCGTCGACGAGACACCGGTTGTGTTCAGGGTTTGCTTGAGAGTGGTTCACATGTCCTGGATGAGCTGGGCCGATGGGTAAGTGAGATCGATGGGGCAGTTGAAAAGAACACTGCTGGTCCTCGAAGATAACAAGGAGGGAGCGCAAATGACAACGCGAAATGAGACCCGATGAGCCCTGGGTTCGCCCAATGTACAAATGGATCAAATGCTCCATTTCACTCCCAACGCAGTCATGTTTGTGTGTGCGTCTTGTTGCTGCCAAGTCCTACTCTGCCCGGCCTGCGCGCGCCTGCATGTATGTCCCTCCATCTCATTTTGACTCCCCTTTCTCCCTTCTTCTTTCCTTTTCTTCTACACACAAAGACAATCACCATCACAATGCAGTGCCAACGCTGCTATTCCTTCTCTCCCCATCCGGGGGCTCTCTTTTGCACTCAATGTGGAGGTGCACTTCGGACGCCAAATGCACCTATACAGGGAGCGCTTCCTCAAACTCAACCTGGATACCAAGCTCAGCCGTATGATCATGATCAACCCTTCCCGAGCCAACCTCAGGCTTCCACCGTGCCTCTCCAGCCACCTGTAGGATACGAAAACTACTCCACGACTGCGCCACCTCAAGCAGGGTGCCAAAATGTGAATGGGCCTCCAGTGTCTGAAGCAGGATTTGCCAAGTACTCCGCATCCAAAACCCATCAGCTTGCATATCAAAACAATTCTCTCCTCGTGGGGCCTGAAGCCCAGCATGAGAAGGTTGGCGCAAGTTCCGCATTTATTGCTCCACGACCATCTGCATCCACAGCTGAAACGCAACAAGAGCTGCTGAATCTGAAGGCCGATCAAAGCCTTGAAAATGTGGGAAACGATTTGAAAGAAAGAGTGGAAAAATCCACGACTGAGGCGCTATTGAAAAAGGGCACCGGAGAACAGCAATTCTCGAGCCCATATGGAGCCGAACCCAAGCCCTATCCCAAGTCAAATTCCCAAACACTGCAATCAGATCAGCCACCACCACAGAAGGATTGCCAGACGCACCAGCGCAAAGAGGTGGAACACAAAAAGCGAAAGGTGTCAGAGGATGCGTTCCCCAGAGTGGGTGTAAACCCTCCAGAAACAAATTACCGAAATGCCCTCAGTTCCAAGACCACAAACCCGAGCGAGCCAGAGATGCCTGCCGTCCCTTGCGGACCACGCAATCAGAATGTTTGGCCAGAAGATCATTGGCCAAGTGACAAGCATACGCTTGGATTCATTCGCCAAAAGGTGTTCCCGAACTGCAAGTGTACCATCTGCAAGTACCCGCATCCTAGCAAACTGCATTACACGGCCATCGACATGTTTGAGGCCTGGAGAGAACGAAGCTCGGGCCCAGGTCTGTGTGAAAACTGTCACAAGTGGGGCCATACCGTGGCAGAGTGTGGGCTGGGCGAATGGCGAGATTTGCCTGATAACCCTCCCATCGACGATAAACTTTCTGCACAATACAGTCAGTACTTGCGACCATGGCCTCCACGTACGAACAGGACTCCGTTCCCAATCTACTACTACATGCCTAAACGTTCTAAAGGTAGCGCTGCATGGCCAGACCTGCCACCACCGTATAGCAAGACGGGCATTCAAGCTGGCCTTGTTGATGTTCACTACGGAATTCGATACTCACTAGAGCTCTTCCTCTGGAAGAATAACAGGGGGCCAAAGCCAAACTACGATCCGGCCAAGCATAGGCCATATTTCTGGTCCCCGAACGGAGGAGCACGACCCGGAGAGGGGAGATCACCTCTGAAAGAAGACGCCCGTGTTACTCCACGAGACTCTGAAAAGACTGCTCAACCGCCCACAAAACCGAGTGTGGAAGCAGGCAAACAGACATCGCTTAACGCTTTTGACGATGGTTTCCGCGGTGTGGACCATCATCCTCTTATGCCAAACCCCGGGTATGATGATAAACTCCGGACTTGGTTCAACGAAGCATTCATGGCAGCAATACTTCCAAATTTGATTAAGGAAGACGATCAGTTCTTGAGCAGAGTCCACAGACAATTCAAAGAAGCCAGAGTCAACTACGAGAAGCGTGAAAATGCGACAGAGTTGAAGACCATGCTCAATTTACTCGCCCAGGGTTGGGAAATCCTTGCACCTTACATTCCAGCTTGGTGGCCGGGCACATGGAGAATGCCCATATCTCTCCATCAAAAGCTCCTGGACCGTGCCAAAAAACGACAGCAAGCTGTCGACGAGCGACAGTCCGCAAAACCAGTAGGCCAACCACCAAAGGACCCTTCCGCGCTCGAGCGGTCAGTTGGCGAATTACAAGATCCATATCTTCCAGTACTTGTGGAAGACGATCGAAAGATTGATGTGCGCACGCTCGATTACTCCAAGACTACTTCCGAACAGCGAAAGCACCCAGGATTGCGGCCTAAAGGTCGAGAGGAAGCACAGGCACATATCACCCACTGTGTTCAATTTCACGAGATCAACATGTCTAGCTGGAAGAAAGCGAGCCGCTACACCCAATGGTTCTTGGAGGCATGGAAGCATATTGAGATGAACACTTATCTCGTCTTTCGAATGGTGAACAGAGTCGATGTCTTGGACGGACGTCTCAGCAAGTCTGAATCAGACACAAGATTGGAGTCACAACGCAAGATAATCAATGACCTCGGAGGAAGACTTCTGCGGCGAACCATGGTACTTGTTCAGAATCTTGGAAAAGAATGCGAGAGTCTCAAACAACGCAAGCATACAATGGAAGAATTTGACCAACTCGAAGCGCGCCTTATTGACCGGTGGGATAATTTCAACAGACATGTTACCATTGACATTAACAAGGCGTTCAATGGGCTAAGTCAGCAGGGAGTACAAATGTACGAAGCATTAAAAGCATGGCTGGATGAAGACGACTTCTACCCGACTTGGAAAAATGCAACTGGTGGCCTACTTCCTCAACGAAGTTCTGAGGAGTGCGTTCTTCCATTGTGGCTCTGGCCAGCCGCGTTTCAGGAGGCCTGGATACACGACTTCCACATGGGATAGTCAGACTCCCACCTCGAACAATGTTGATTACTTCAAAGGCTCCAAAGAGCAAGGGCAGAAAAGCTGATGCGACAGACTTGGTTGTTTTCACAACGTCAAACGGTAGTTTGTTGGCATTGCAGCGACGTCTAATACTTCGCAAGAGAACATGTTGATAGTTTGAAGGTAGCAACAAAATTCATGTATTCCAAAGATTCTGTCATCCTAGATGCTCTTCTTTTCCAGGTGTCGTGATTGTTCGCCTGAGGCGTCCTTTCTTGGCAAATCCGACAGCCAAAAGAAGTATTTATCGTCTTATCTATACCCTCCCTACCTCATAGACCAATAGACCTCAGCCGTGCTCCGTGCTCCATGCGACGTTTCTCCCCCTAAACCCAAATACCAAGCAGGCCGTGAAGGAAAAGAATGTCCCACTTCTCCAAGACGCAATACAATGCCTTCTCGGAGTCGTACGATGCGGTCAACGACCTGCCCATCTCGCGCGCCATCGTCATCAACGTGGAACGCCTGATCCGGCCACACATCCGCGGGAAGCGCGTGCTGGAGCTCGCGTGCGGGACGGGTTTCTTCACGCGGCACATGCTGGACTGGGGCGCCGCGAGCGTCGTGGGCGTCGACGTGTCCCAGGCCATGGTGGACATTGCCACGAGCGAGATGGCCAGGCAGAGGCCCCAGCACAAGGGCAAGTATAGATTCATGGTGGCAGATTGCAGTGCGCCGTTTTCCGCCCACGCCCACGCCGGCGAAGGGACAGAAGGAGAAGAAGAAGAAGAAGAACAAGAAGGTGGAGGGGAATTCGACCTCGTCTTCGCCGCGTGGCTACTAAACTACGCACCAGACCAGCCCACCATGACCGCCATGTTCCGCAACATTTCCACCCACCTCAAGCCCGACGGACGGTTCATCAGCGTCCTCCCGCACCCCGAGGACGATCCCATGGTATGCATCGACCGCGTCAACGCCGCGCGCCAGCTGGGGTACGGCTACGGGATCCAAGTCCGCAAGTCCCTCGCCCCGGCCATCCCGCGGGCCTACTACGTGCATTTGTTCTTCGACTCGACCCCGCCCGTCGACTTCGGGAACTACTACTTGCCCAAACACGTGCACGAGCGTGCCGCGCGGGAAGGCGGCATGGAGGGCGCATTGGCCTGGGAGGCCGTCACGCTGCCGGACGACTACGACGAGATCAATCGCTACATGAAAGACCCAGTAAGCCCTGGTTACTTTGATCGGTGGTTGGAGTATCCCGACTTTGGGATCTTGATCGTCGAAAAGTAACGGTTTGAGGTACCTAGGTATATAGATTATTGTAGCAGAGTGATGAACGCAATCGACCACAGGATGTGCAAAACAGGGCTTCCCGTTCGCTCAGCCGTACTTAAGTCACATGCCGATTAGCTAGTACCATCGTGGGTGACCAGGTGGGAATCCTAATTGTTGATTGTTTTTGCATTTTGTGCAAAATTTTTTTTTTTTCGTTTGGCTCTTACGCATTAATAGACTATAAAAAAAATCAAGGGACTAGATGGGCATTTGGGGTCGCTAATAGGACGGCCAAGGTCAACCCCAATGTGGCGGTTTACAGTCGCAAGAACCTCGGCTTTCCTCGCGGTCGAAGTCGTTTTTGATTGGGCTATTTTCGTACATTTCGAACAACAATATCCAGAGAATGAGCATCTGCAAATAAAGACTAATCCTTTTCAATGCTCTCTGAGACTTCGTCCCCGCCATGCATATCTGCGTATACCCAAATACAACTGTCGCCGATTATCTCATGACATCCCATCCGTCGATGAAGGGTCCCTGCCCATGAAAACCTTGTACAGTCGCTTGCTAATCTGCGGACCCAATCTCTTGTCGCTCCACCCGCCGTCTTTGTTCACGGTCTTGCGAACATCCTCAAGCATCAGGTTGCCATGCTTGTCGAACCCTTTCACCAGCTTTCGAATGCTCTTGTATTCTTCGACGATGCCGTAGGCCATGCTGGGAGTCACTCTCTGGACCTCCTGAAGCATTTTCACAAATGTGTCTTTGGGATCATCTCCGGTCCGGACTTGTCCACTGTCCATGCAGAACGACGCAGACTTGAGGTTATATTCAAGCTGAGCCAGGCGATATGGCCGAGTGGAAAGATTTTGAGTGAATGCACATATCTGAAACGCCGAGTCCGCTGGTGTCGACGTATGATGGATCAGTATCGGTTGGTGAGCCAGTTGAAGATGGAGGAGCAGGTCATCGACCATATCGGACGTCACGACAGAAAAGTCCATTGACTCGGTCGAAGGCTTCTTCCTCTTCCGGCTCCTAGCCTGGGACGGAGCAGGATCGATGTTAGCTGAGTTCTCGCCGTCAGTCTGCAACATCTGGGCTCGGACAGCAGCAGTGTATGCTCGATTCTTCGCATTCTCACTCTTCCGGAGCCAACTGCGGAGTCCTTCGATCAGATAGATTGGAACGCAGTCGCCGAAACGCCGGCGTATCGACGAAACATGAGCATCCAAGTTTGCCTTGAGCTCTTGCTCCTCGCGCACCACGCAGGCCACAGCCCCTGACCGCGACGTGGCTGCCATAGCAACAAAGTCTGCAGCGGGCAAATGAATCAAAACATGGTTTTCATTCACGATGCGGCATCTGGAGGTGGGTTCCCACAAATCGTCCTCGTCGTTGTACGTTGACTTCACCTTGCGGCGCCAGGTGGCAATGCTTCCATGTTGCACTGGTTCGCCGTCTTCGTCGACCAAGTTGACCTGCTCGTCCACATAGTTGACCTCGACCTGGACGTTCTTCATGCGCTCTTCAACTTGATTGCCGACGCTTGTATCTTTAAGAAAGCTCGACATATCCAAGATCATTTCTGGGGTTGCGTCTTTCTTATTCATGCGTGATTTGTTGACTTCCGCAAGATCCGCCGCCTTCTGCTTCTCCTTCGCCTTCTGTTCCCTCTCCAACTTTCTCTTCTCTTTCTCAACTTCCTTTAGAGCCTGTCGCTCTGCCCTTGCCGTGGTCTTTTCTGCTGCCCTCCGACCATCCTTGACAGCCGTGTCTGTTTGAGGCAGTTTGCAGGGTTTGGTGCTTTTGGCGATCACAGGACTGGACGAGAATTCGATGTCATCGAAAATCTTGGGTGGTGCCCGCCCCGTTGACAAATTCTGCGTCGATTTTGCTTTTGAGGGCCTCGATGTCATACTCGTTTCTTCGGTAGACTCCGGATTAAGGTTAGCCAGAAGGGTCATCGTTCTGTGATCATAGCCGGTCTGCATTGGCTGTGGCAGACAGAATGGGTCGTCGACAGAGAGATCGCCTTCAAATCCATCTGATGGGAGCCTCCGCGAACCATCCACGTCCTTCCTCTTGTGCGTTGTCAATGGTTCTAGAGCGGGAGATGAGAAGGTGATGTCATCAAGAAAATGGGTCTTCTTCGGCTCTGAGGGACGCGAGAACGCAGTCACAGAAGTAATGAGCTTGGAGTCTCCCTGGGACCCGTCACTTGAAAAGATCTCAGGGACAACATTGGCACTGTCAAGGGTTGAAGGCGAACCTACAACCGGATTTGTGCGTTTCCTCTTAGAGGGCCTATTGATCTCGAAATCAATTGAACCCGTTACTTCAAAGTTGTCGATATCAAAATCAACATCGTCGAAAAATGTCTTCCTGGCTGGGGGACATTTGACGGGCGATGATGACAGAAGCTCAATCACCTCGGTCATTGTTGAAGGCCAAAAACGTCAGCGATGAGTGTAGAGCAGAGAGTGAGAAAGCATGGGCACAAAGGGAGCGCATGATCTGCCAGCAGCAATTGTGTGCGGTCAACAACGTCGGTAGTGGCAACAGCGGCACGTGTTGTCATGATTGAGGAAGCCCCGATCTGGAAAGTCTAAACAAGCTTGGCATTCGCGGGTAGCGCGTCGTTGGTGGGCGACGCGTAAAGAGCATTACGAGCCTTCAAGTTGTTCCATGTCATCTGTCTACTCATCGTCTACTCATCGTCTATCTATTGTCTGCCATCAAAAAGTTGCAGTCGCGGACCGGCCTCGGGGTTCATTCTCCTGGCGCGAGCGAATTCACTTGCCCTGCTATCCCCTCGACCGTACTTGGCCTTGATGACTGTGGCCAGCAACGCTGCTGCAAAAGCTGCTGTGAGCCACACGGCTAAGACGATGTCTTTCCTCTCCAGAAAGGTACTCCTCTTGCTCTTCAGCATCTGGGCCATCTCCTTGCTGAGTTTTCCTGCCATTGTACTCCTAGTAAAGTGCTCCCGGACCCTTTCTCGCCCACTCCGACCCATGCGTTCGAGGTCATCCGTGCCGAGTTCATGCAACACTTTGTTGATGATTGCAGTCCAGTCTTCCACCTTGGATGAGTCACGTAACCAACCTGTCTGGCCCTCGACGATGGTCTCTAAGGGTCCACCGGTATTTGAAGCGAGAACAGGGAGCCCGTGTTGCATAGCTTCCACCGGCACAATTCCAAAGTGCTCGTTCGAAGGGGTGTACAAAAGCAAACGAGCATTTTTCAGGAGAGTCTCCTTGAAGAAGCCTGGCACGGACAGCAAGAACAATACTTGTATGCTGCTCGGAATGCCTAAAGCTGTTGGGACTGTTTTGGCAGTTGCCGCAGATAGACCTAGCCTTTCGGCCAAGTCCACCAGCTCTCTGTGATATTCCACATTCTCATTGACCCTCTGGTCGTAGCCCCCAGCTATGATCAGCCGGGTACCTTGACGGGCCGTAGGAGGCAGTTTATGATAAGCTCGGATGGCCAAGCTGATATCTTTTTTCCGCTCAAATCGATTTATGCTGAGGAGAATCTTGTATTGACCGTCCCACAGTGACGTGTCGTCTACTTCGGCTTCGGTCTCTTTTCCTCCATCATTGACGCAGGGATATATGACACCTAATGAGCCGGCCAAGGAGGGCCAGACTCTCGAGGCGACGGATTTTGTAAACTCGGAGTTGACAACTATCCTGTCACTGGCGCTCATGCTCCAGCCTTCAAGCCAGTCGAAAGGGAACCTGTATATTGTTTTTGCAAGTCCAAGCAGGCCAGCAGCTTTGCGATCGGCGAGTAACTGGTCTGGAAAATGGCAATAAAACAGGGTCCGCTGGCGGTGAGGGTATAACCATCGCAGAAGCGGAACGCAGGCGGAGAGCTGGTCGACCACAAAGACATCGGGTCGGAGTGTGCTCAATTCATTGCTCCACACTGCGATGGAGAGAACAAGATGAATTTGACGGAGGATTGCGAGCAGGATGTGGAAGCGATTCAGGAAAGAGGGGGGGAAGAGTGTGTTTCCATGGACTCTGACGTCGAGGGTGCCTATACTCACCAATCTGTCAATGATTTAGCCACGGGGAAAATGACATGACAGAGGCAGGGACTGACCATCTCGTGCCTCTTCAAAGCAGTGACTAGGGTCGCAATGCGAAGTGAAGATTGTGACTTTGTTTCCCTGCTCTTGAAGACCGACCGCGGCATCAACAATCAGCCTCTCAGCACCCCCAATCCCCAAGTCCGGATGGAAGAAGACAATTCGCTTCGAGGGCGACAGTACAGGCACAGCCGCCTTCTCTGAGGAAGCCATATTAGAAATACCGAGTAGAGAAAGGCAAGACTGGCATCATTCCCTGCTGGATGTGTTTGTTTGCTTGTTTGCTCGTCTTGTGTGACCACCGACCGCAGGAACACGGTGCGACATCGGCTGACCTTCCTTCCATGAAAGGATCTCAGTTCCACAAGACTTGTTTGTAGCCCATCGTCCCACTTCTCTCGCAAATAAATCTGTCTTGTCTGTAAGATCTTGTGCTCCAGTCGTTGTTGTATCAAGATTGCGTGTGACAGTGAGCTTGCGTCTACCATCCCTTCCAGCACATCTCACATTTCCGCCGGCTATCGCGCTCAACCCATGAATGCAATCAAATGTCTCCCGCGCCGGCTCGCTCGCACGTCGGGAAATCTCCAGACCCGCCAGGGTTGGGGAGGTCCGCCACTTTCCAGCGGAGGAAATGATTGGCAGCAGCTAGAGTCGTGGGCCGCGGTGTCCCTGGACGTCGCATGCGAGCAGGCCTGAAGTGGAGATGCATACCGCGAATGATACCCGCGAAATCGGGCATACCATGCCCAAACTGTAGTAGGTGCATGCGCTCCGGATGCACTCACTGATAGACGGTGCAGATTGTCCGTCCGGCGTCGAGCAGAAGAACATGATCTCAATGGAGTCGTCGTCGTCTCCCTCCCGTCTCATTCCTTCAACTGCTCTATCAGCTGCTTCATCACCACCTTCGCTTTTCTCTGCTATGAGAGTCGCGCCTGCGTTTGTTTAATCGGCGCGCGTTCACTTCTTAGCACCTTCTTCCCTTGAAGCTGCGTCCTTCGTTCCGGAGACTTCTCTTGCGCCTGGCGTAGTAACTCCAGCCGTCCCCTCGCTCAACTCACCCTGTTCTACCATTCAATTTCTTCTCTACCACTTTTGCATAATCAAAACTCGATTGATCGGTCATAATGGCTCAGGTAACGTGGTGCCATCTACTCGTGGGACAATACTGACCTGTCGACAGCTCAAAACTGCCTTCCTGGCCCTCGTCGCCCTCTTCGCATCCTACGTCTTGGCTGTCTCTCCGCTGGTTGTTCAAGGGTCCGACTTCGTCAACAGTGTTGATGGCACACGTTTCCAGATCATCGGTGTAGCGTAAGAGAAGGCATCTGACTGAGGCACAAGCAAGCTACTGACTGAGTTGTACAGCTATCAGCCTGGTGGCTCTTCGGGTTTCAATCCGGGCTCCGGCCTTGACCCGCTCAGCGATGCTGATATCTGCCTCCGAGATGCTGTGCTCATGCAACGTCTGGGTGTCAACACTATTCGCGTCTACAACCTCGATCCGGACTTGGACCACTCTGCTTGTGCCTCCATCTTCAACGCCGCCGGTATCTACATGATCCTGGACGTCAACAGCCCCTTGCCCAACCAGTCCCTCAACCGCGGCGCACCCTGGGAATCGTACACTTCAGCGTATCTCGAGCGTGTCTTCGACGTCGTGGAAGCCTTCATGCACTTCAACAACACCCTGGGGTTCTTCAGCGGGAATGAGGTCATCAACCAGGACTCGGTCCCAGAGGTGCCATCCTACCTTCGGGCGGTCACCCGAGACCTCAAGGACTACATCTCAGCGCAAGCACCACGACCGATCCCTGTTGGTTATTCTGCTGCCGATGTCCGTCCATTGCTCATGGGCACTTTTAACTACTTGTCTTGCGGATTGTCCAACGACACCAGCTCCAAGATTGACTTCTTTGGCCTCAACTCCTATTCTTGGTGTGGCAATGCCACTTTCCAGTCTTCTGGATACGACGTCCTGGTTGGAGACTTTAGCAATACCACAATCCCAGTCTTCTTCTCCGAGTATGGGTGCAACCTGGTCACTCCACGAGTGTTTACCGAAGTGCCCGTGCTCTACTCCGAACAAATGACGCCCGTCTTTTCTGGCGGTCTCATCTATGAGTACAGCGAGGAACCCAACAACTATGGCCTGGTGAATCTCAATGCCAACGGATCCGTGAGCATTCTACAAGACTACGACAACCTTCGCCAACAGTACAATGCGCTGGACGTCAACGCGCTCGAGAGAGCCAACGCTACGGCGACGTCGCTCACTCCTCCTGCGTGCGCAGCTGATTTACTGGCTGGGTCAAACTTTAGCACCAGCTTCGATCTGCCGGCTCGCCCAGACGGAGTCGACACCCTGATCCAAAACGGTGTTTCCGGCAAGTTCCCAGCAGGCACCTCGTCTGTCACGAATACCAAGCCTTCGCAGACTGTTTACGATGTCGATGGCCAAGTTCTCACCGGACTGCAACTTAACATTCTGCCCAACGATGAAAGTAACTTGCCGGGCAACAACACCAGCGGAAGCACGCCCAGCAGTACTCCATCTTCGTCGTCGAGTGCCACCACGGCCGCTAGCTCGCCTACAAACACCAACGCCGCCTCAAAGGTGGACGACATGAGATTCGGATCTCTTATCTTGGGTGCATTGACTGCTGGTATAGTGATGCAGTTGTGATTGAAGAATGAGCGGGAGAGGTGATGGAATGCGTGTCATACGTCGATTGTGTTTCGAATCCAGGCTTCATGCGCTGCATCTTCACAAAGAACCGGAGGCATAGTTCACGTTCTTTTCATGGACATATTTGCAATTGGCTTTGCAGGTCGAAGTCTAAAGAACCATCCGACGTGCTAATAATGATGATTAGATGAAATCAGAAGAACTTTTGTTACCAGGCAAAAGCTTTTCCACTGAAATCGAACAGGTTCTTGGGAGCTGGCGCCAGTCACACCAGTAACCCAGCCAGTGGCAGAGTTTTCTCCCCAGCTTGACAAGCCTCAAGCCTCGTCGTGTGTTGTGGCGCATACATTTCCCCTTTGGGTTTGTTGGTCGGGTGAAAATTCTTGAATCCAGCTCGCCAGCCAGATCGAAAAATGAGGTGGTGGTGATCGAACCAATGGTGTCACACGATCGTCACTCGCCAAGAGCTGAATGGGGCTGCTATTAGGTCATATCTGTGGCGCAGCAGGGATCCCAGCCAATCAGATTCCCTCTGTAGCGCCTCTTTTCCCTGCCCTGCATCTGGCAAAGTTGCAATGGTGATGCACAGCTGGTGATCGACGCCACCACGTCACCAGCCAACTTTCTCTGTCCATCTGTTGTTCCTCACGAAGGTCACAGACCAGGGTTGCACAGACGACCGTTGGCCCCTTGCGTAGAACTACAAGAGACCCTCGTGGCCCCCAACTCTTCTTTCGTGTTCTCGTTTTTCTTCATATCATTGTCCGGCCTCACGCGATACCCAACCCTCGATCAACACCCAAACACCATGGCTCTCGGCGGCACCGTCCTTCGCTTTGGCCAGACAGGCCTGCGACTCCTCGAGTTCGCGTCCTCGGCCATCATTCTCGGCATTTACAGCTACTTCCTGGCCGTGTTGGCCGACAAGAACATGTACATTCCACGATGGGAGAAGGCTGTTGAAGGCATGTCTGGAGCGGCAGTTCTGTACACCATCTTCGGCGTCCTCTTCACCCTCTGCTTGGGGGGCATCTCTGTCTTCGCACTACTTGCCGTCATTCTCGATATCTGCTTTGTTGGCTGCTTCGCCGCCATCGCCTACTATACACGTCACGGCGCCAACAAATGCAAGGGCTTTGTCAATACTCCTCTCGGTGTCGGTCTCTCCAGCGAAGACGCTCCCGGCGCGGGTGACTGGGGCTATGTCTGCAGCTTGAACACTGCATGCTTTGCCATGGCCGTCTTCAACATCTTCCTTTTCCTGATCACCGCTGGCATGCAAGTGCTGCTGGCTCGTCACCACAAGAAAGAGAAACGCTACGGACCCAGCCCCTCAAACAACTACACCAAGGGCATCGGCCGCCGACCATTCTGGAAGCGCAATCGTGCGACTCGATCTACACGAGATGCGGAAATGGCGACAGGAACTGTTCCCACAGGCGGTTATCGCCCCAGCCACGAGACTGGTATGACCGGATCGACGATGCATGGTAGCCATGCGCCTGTCACCTCTGAGCCCAAGTATGGTCAGCCAGGATACGGCATGCAAGGTTATTCCGCTCCAGCGACCAATTACTAGTCGGTGCGACTGAGCAAACCACGGAGTCATGATCGAAACTTCGTCTGGATATTTCCAGCTCATCACCAACAGAGACCAACCGTTCCACACCTGTTCCCTACGCCACTAATCTCTTGATAAGCATCCAGACAACTAGACAGGCGGCGGACAGATGAGATGGCTACAGATCGTCTACACCTTGTATCAACAGCGCTCATCACAAGTTTCAGGAGTGTGAGAGGGGGTACTCACAACGATGTCATGATAGAATCCTACCTAGGTATGCAGTTCAACTAGCTTATAGGCTAGGTAATAATGTCATACGAGAAAAAAATGGAAATGCTTAAATCTCATATTTGTCCACTGCCTTGTTGTCCCTTGTCCAAATTGCACTCGTGTGACAACCCTCCCCACAAGTCATTGCACTGGGTAAATTGCATCACAAACCCCCAGTTAGTGACGCCTTGATACGTCATGCAAGGGGTCAATCAACAATTTCCTGCGCACCAGTAACATCCCGCCAGTTCCACGGGGAGGTTTGATGTGTGGAGAACCACCAGGTCCAAAGGTTCAGACATGTCATGGCCTGCGCCACACCTCAAACGCTCTCCTCGTCCTCGTACCCTGCTCGTATCGCAAGAGGGTTTCTCTCGTTAAGATCTCGCGTCAGCGCGCATCGGTCCTCGCCTCTGCTCCCACCCTCCGTTGTCCGTCTCACAGGTACAACCGAGCCTCAGTTAGGACTCAGGCATGAAGCCCAATGCCCACTCAGATTGCTTATCAGGATGCACGAACACGTGGATGACTTAGCAGCAGGTGGGACTGGTCGAGCTCAACCTGTCTCCAATTCCATGAAGTGTCTGGGATTTGATAGCTGGAAGGTGAGCAAGATCGAGTCCGCTAGGTCATATAGCAAAGGAGGAAGTTGTCGAAGAAGCCAAGTACTCGATGGCAGGCGAAAACGGAGGGAGAGGGTGCCGTTTCGAGAAGAATTGGGGATCGTCTGCAACTTTGGATTCTATCAGTGGTTAGCAACCAGGCTACTGCTCGGTCTTCAGACTACTGCAATGCTTGAAATCCAATTCCAACGACCAACAAGTGAAAATCATGGCCCTGAGGTGGACTGCAGCGATCTGCTATCATGCAGCCAGCAGTCTTGCTGATACGAAAGCCTCAAGCTCGATGCCTTGAAGGTGGGTGATGAAACGAATGGCCAGGACGAATCCGCGACCCCTGCACGGAATCCGCGGGACACGTGATTCTCCCCGAAATATTTCCTGGCATCAATCCTGATTTCATTCCAACTTCTTCATTGCACAGTCGGGCCCAATGTATTGCACTTCTAATGACTCGAGAGCTCCCAGCTCCGAAGCAACAAGGCTCACATATCTTTCCCCGCAGTGTCGTCTATCCAAGATGGGTGCGAAATAGTCGTTCCTCTACCGGGCGTCATGCCATTGGGTGAAGCTGTCCGATTTCTATGCGTTCTGATGAATTTCCAACATGCCACTGACAAAGCATCGTCCTGGAGAAGTGGAAGCAGAGGCCAGCAATAGGCCTCCGCTGCGAGGAATCCAAACAGATGACTTGAGCCACTTCACGGGGGCCCATGGAGGCGAAGATCTGAGCCTGGAGGAACAGACTGCTGTCCTACAGGCAATGACGCTCGAGTCCCCTCCCGGGATCCAGTCACCTCAGTCTCTATCACCCTATCCATCTCCTGGAATTGTTCAGTCGCCTACGAGCCTTTCGACCGAATCCGGCTTTCAAACCCACGGTTCGGCATCCACGCCCACAACTCCTATCACGCCTCTTTCTCCACCAGCTCAGAATTCCTCTCCATCTCAGTCAAAATTTGTATCAGCCTTGCAAGATGTCCGACATTTTGCTGGTGGTCTGATCAATCATCCCTACGAGTCTACCAAGCACTACACGATCCTACGGCATTCCTTTGGGATAGTCTACTACAGCGGTTCGTCGACAAATTTGGCCATCACGATCTTCTCCGACCGAGAGCTAGCTCCAGATAGGACACTGTGGCTACAGCGAAGAGGCTTCTCCGGAAAGACGGGTTTGAAGATCGGGGGCATCCTGGGTGCCAGAAGCACCTGGATTGATGTGACCCCATCCACCAGAGCGACGCCGGAGCAAGTCAACCCCACCGACGAACGCGCCTGGCAGAGAGACATCAAGAAGTTTTTGAAGAAAGCTCCGAAAGAACTTCGATCTCATCGACCACGCGAGACGGACATCCTCCGAATCCCGTGTGATGCCGACGATGGCTATCTGAGGGTGGTCCTGTGCTCTGCCGATGGAAAGCGGACATTGTGCGGTAGCCCAGTGTTCAGACTAGCATCCTTCTCAACAGACTCTAGCGTGATCAGAGGCTCATCCCTCAAGAGCATGCCACTCGAAGCAGGCATCAAGCTAGCAAATGTTGTTGGAAAACAATTCATCACCGCTACTGCTGGCCCCTACGTCCAAACTGCCAGACAGACAGTCACTAATCAGCTGACATCAGTCTATCAACCAAGTGCTTTGGCTCAGCAGGCATTCACTACCGCGTATGATGAGAGTGGAATTCCAAATCGCTTTGACAACATGAATGAGCAGTATTACACTGCTCGAGATGAGTCTTATAGTCGGACCGACCTGGATGGGTACGATGCATTGGCCCGCCCAAACGTTGTCGGCCCAGCGACCGGCCCAGTCCCGCCATTTCCGGTACGGTTCCATGGAAAGGTGGTTGCCGGCACCGGCAGGAGTAGAGCCGTCTTGAACATGCCGACAGCCAACTTGACAGGCATTCCCGAGGACGTTCTTTTGCGGTATAAAGGCGTATTCTTTGGGTGGGCTGCAGTGAACTTGCCCAGCAAGCTTGCGGCGGAAAAAGATATCTCAGATGAATGGCGTCAAGCAATCATTTTCATCTCGCCAGACCCTTATGGAAGGAGGACTGTGGTAGAGAAGAACACTGCCCGTGTGTACCTGATTCATGATTTCCAATCGGTCGACTTCGTTGACGCCAAAGTGTCTGTGCTGGTGATGGGTTATCTGCGAGCTCTAGAGCCCGGGTCAGACAAGGAGCTGCATGTTGAAGCACAGCTGTTTGATTTCTACAAAGACGTCGCCATTACGAATGCAAGTTTGGCTCGACCCGCCTGGGCAGCAGATGCCACATTAGAGCGCGTCAAGTCAGCATCCTCCAATCGATCTTTGACGGAACGCTATGTTGATTTCAGGCAGAGCACACAGAGGCAAATCGACCGGGTCCCTGTTCACCGGTTAGGGGTCCGGACAGAGGGAGCAACTCTGAAGGACAGATTGATTGGAAATGGCGGAGTGTGGATTCCAAGATCACCTCTAACGCATAACGCTACTTCTTGACCGGTCCGATTCAGCTCCTTGCCTGACCAGCGAAGAAAGGACGTGCCCCTTCATGAATTCTCAAAGCACAACAGTTTGCTACAATCTGCTGTTGGCATGTCCAGCAAGATCCAACCCGGAAGTCGTCAGTCACGACTCCGGCCGCTCCGCGTTAGGAATCCCAGCACAAGAAGCATGACCTTGTAAATGAGCAACTTGACTCCTGTCGCATGCAAACAGTCAATGGCCCAATGCGAGGATTTCAAAACCCTGCTGGCTCGAGGCACGGCCACTTTGTCATAGGCCGTGACGGCTTCTTCGAGGGTGGAAGCTTTGTTGAGTGAGTTTGCGAGGTCCCAGGCATCCATTATTGCCATATTGGCACCGTTGCCTGCGAAAGGACTAACTGCGTGGTTTGCGTCTCCGATCCATATCACGGGCGCATGCCCCACTGACTGGTGTGGGAAAGGGGGTCGATCCATTGCATTGAACTGCATGATCGTGCTTGGATCCGTCGCGGAAATGAGACTCTTCACCAGAGGAGCAAAGTTTGCTGCCAGCTCCATTGATTCTTCCAGCAATTCGTCGAGGCGCTCTTGAGGAATGGGGTATTTCAATGACTCCTTCATCACGGGACTCGGACGACTGAAGGCCCAGAGCGCGGATTTGTCGTCTACGGGAGAGACAAAAAGCCCAACTCCCTTTGCACCCAACACACCGCCCCAATCACGATCCAGGGGCTTCGGGATGTCATCGTGACTGGCAAACTTGGCGATGCCGGACCAGAGATAAACGCCAGCATAGTTGAGGCCGTCGTTTGGTCTCAACAGCGATCGCAACTTGCTTCGAGACCCATCAGCGGCCAGGAGAATGTCACCCACCGTGGTCAAGCCAGTGCTGAGGTTCACTCGAACTCGGCCGTCTTCGGTCGGCTCTGCCCCCATCACAGCCGTTTCCCATTGGATTTGGGCCCCCGATGCTATAGCCGCCTCCGCAAGGACTCGCTGCAAAGCATTGCGGCGAATTCTCATGCCGACCAGTTTTTTGGGTCCGACTGGCTGTATTACGAAGCGCAAAAAGGGGCGAAACTGAGGATCCCAGAGGTTGAAAGAGCCCCTTGCTTCAGGAAGGCCTTCAGAGTTGACACTCACGCTCCTGACAAGCTCGTACAGCCCTAGGGAATCCAAGACCTGGACGGCCCCGGGATTGTTGTCTGTTCTCAAGGATAGGGTATAGCCTTCCCGTCCGATGCGGTCCTCATAGCTATCTCGCTCGTATATGATGATTTGAGGCCTTGCTGGTGACAGAGATTCTTCAGGGAATAATTTCGCGATCGCAACAGCGAACGTCAGTCCAGCTATGCCACCACCGGACACGAGAATGGTTTTGCCGGCCAGCAAATCTGACGAGCCTTTCGAGGGCATCGGAGACGTTGTCTAGGGTGAACAAGCAAGAATAAGGAAGTGTTTCTCCAACCTATGTGCATAACCCCGAAGGTGGATTTTCGTCGTGCCGGAGGTAATGACTTGGTTCTTATATATTGTTCCTTCCGTACCCAAGTGCATGCAAAAGCTGTCGCCTTGGGACTAGGCTCAGGCAGAAAGATTCTTGTGGATGGATGCAGCGGATTGCTTCGCAGACAGCCAGTCAGGACCCTGGATTTTTTGTAATCCCAACACTATGCCGCCCTCTGGAGCAAACAGTCCTCCAATCCTACTCGCGAATACTATATAACCTTGTCGGTGTGACGACGATATTGGTGCCAAAGAAGGGACTGACCTCTTGCAAAGCGAATACGATGTACTCGGTCAACCTGCCCTTGCAAGCTGCTTCGGTCGGTCCTTGAAGCTTTCCCCAGACTCGAAGATCCCGACGAACCTCTCCATCTTTTGCCCCTCATTTCGGGATTTCCTAATGAAGGATCCCATGGAGGCGAAAAAAGATGAGCAGTGGGGAGCAGAACAGGGGACGGTGCCTTCGGAGACAAATGAGATGAATGAGCTGTGGTCTTACAACAGGGGGGCACTGAGCGGGGACAAATGAATGCAGGCAATGGGCTGTCCTTCGCTGTCACCGTCGCGGGATTCCACATGCGATTGAATACCTCGATGGTGGATTCGTTTCGGTCGAAAGCAGAGCGGAGTTCCCGCTTTGATGGGATGACGACTGTTGGAGAGCTGCTCGTCTGATGATTCTTTTTGCTTTGTTTCCCTCCTTCTTACTTCCCCTCTCCTATACAAGGAGCCAATCCTGCTATTGCTCGAAGTCTTTCTCAAAACTTAACAATCACACTCTCTCTGCAATTCTTTCCAAGACCTCCCACCATGTCGCAAATGAATGCAGTCCGTTTCTACGGCCAGCGCGACATCCGTCTCGACCAGATTCCCGTCCCTTCCGTCAAGCCCGGCCAGGTCAAGATCGCCCCAAAGTTCTGCGGCATCTGCGGCTCTGATCTGCACGAGTATCTCGGCGGCGCGAACCTGATCCCTCAGGAAGGCCACCCGCACCCCATCACGGGCGAAACCCTGCCCCTGACGCTGGGCCACGAATTCAGCGGCGTGGTGGAGGAGGTGGGCGAGGGCGTCAAGAATGTCAAGCCTGGTGACCGCGTCTGCGTGCAACCCACCATCTACGACGGCAGCTGTCGCGCCTGCAAACGAGGACTGGTGAATTGCTGCGACAAGAACGGCTTCGTGGGGCTGAGTGGGTGGGGTGGCGGACTGTGCGAACACATGGTCGTGCCTGAGAGTTGTGTCAAGCCGTTGCCGGACAATATACCCTTGGAAGTCGGCGCCTTGATCGAGCCGCTGGCGGTGGGTTGGCACGCGGTCGACATATCCCCTTACAAGGACGGCGATGCGGCTCTCGTGCTTGGTGGAGGCCCCATCGGTCTCGCGGTCGTGCAGGCCCTGGTGGGTAGAGGGTGCAAAAACATCATCGTCAGCGAAGTCAGCGGCCGGAGGAGAGAATTTGCGAAGCAGTTTGGCGCACACCACGTCATTGATCCGGTCAAAGTGGACGTCGTCGAAGAAGTTGAGAAGTTGACGAACGGCGAGGGCGCTGATGTCGGATTCGACGCCGCCGGCGTGCAGGTCGCGGTGGATACGGCATTCAAAGCCATCAAGGCGAGAGGGACGTTGGTCAATATCGCCGTGTGGGAGAAGAGGGCGACGCTGCAGATGAATGATATCGTGTTCAGGGAGAGGGGGTACATGGGAGTGTAAGTGCGCGCCAAAATAGGCGAAGAGTGGACTGGCCGTCTGAATGGCTGACTGACCGTGAACTACAGAGCAACATACTCCCTCGGCGACTTTGAAGCCGTCATCAAAGCCATTTCAACCGGTAAGCTCTGTGCTCTCACAATCTCTTCCAAAGCCACCCATCCATGCATGCATCGCAAGAACAGAAAAAGAAAAAAGATTCCTCTCTCGTCCCCCTCCGTGAATAACACCATCACTTTCATGACCGTCAAGAAATTTCTACTCGTCACCTCTCCTGCGAAAGCTTTTCCTCTCCTTGCAAAAAAGTGCACATCTCCCCAAACTAACGTGATGGGTTGTGTTAGGCGCCATGAAACCCGCCGGCATGATCACCAAGACGATCAAGCTCGACCAGGTCGCCGAGGAAGGATTCAAGACGCTGATCGAGGACAAGGAGAACCACGTCAAGATCCTTGTCGATGTCGGCGCGGGTATATAGGGAGGTTGGTTGGTTGACACTGGTGGATTGTGACCAAGGGAGATGGGTAGGCAGGCGGGTAGCGCAATGGTGATGCCGGGTAAAGGGTATGCGGACTCTTGGAAGTGAAGAACAAGAGTGGGTGGTGGTGAGGAGAATAGGAGCGGGAAGAGGGTGTGGAACTATGGGATAGGACAGGGGATCAGGGGATTGTTGGACTTGAAAGAAGCATGTGGAAGAACCATAAGGGAGGGCGATGACGAGAGCTTTCTTGAGTATCATTTCAGCAAGCTCAATTGCGAGCCAAGACACGATGCAAGTCGAGGCTGTGAGGCTACGCTTTCTCTCGCGACAGGTCTGCTCTGATCCGATTCGATCCAAGCCAGGTGAGATATAAGCAAGACTACGAGAGACGAGGCGATATGGAGAAAACGAAAGTCCTCGGAGAAGAGAATAAAAAGCCCCTTTTTATTAACAAGAATCATGGACGTGACTGCTACCCCTTTTCCTTTCCTTTTTGCGATCCATTCATGAATCCATTCATCCATTCATCCATTCATCCATTCATCCATTCATCCATCTGGACCCTGGCGTCTAAGTCTATCCAAGCCTATCGATCTATCGATCTGGTATCGTCCTCATCTTCCTGTTCGTCGTCCTCGTAATCAATGGTATTAATAAGTCATAGTGGTAAAACGGGATGCATGGCGTTGCATCGCGCAATATGGGTGGGTGGTGGTACACTGTGGAAGAAAAACAAGGTCATCTAGCCTCCAATGCGTAGGAGCGTTTAGACCTGCTCCGCGACAAGCAGCTGGCTTCCGCGCTCCGGGCTGGGCATGCGCGAGTGCTGAGCAGTCGACTGCCCGCTGTGAGTGCCGGCCTGGCTGTGGCTCTGGCCCTGGTACGAGTGGCGCCAGCCGCTGAGGCGCGAGTCGCTGACCAGCGTGTGCTCGGTGATGAGTTCCTTGTTGATCTCAAAATGCTTGACAAAGAGGCCAACCACAAGAGCCACACCCGCCAGGGCGGTCAGGAAGCCGAAAACGCCGTGGAAACCGGCGATATACGCGCTGATGGCGGCGGCGCGTTGTGGGGAGTCGGCGGGCATTTGCTTGAGGATCTCCAAGTAGGCTTCGGCTTGCAGGGCGATGTCGGTGGGCAAGCCCAAAGACGCGAGCTTGGACTTCATGACGTTCTGGAATACAGATCCTCCGACGCCGACGCCGACGGCCATGCCGAAGCTGCGCAGGAACGCGTACATGCCGACCGCTCGCCCTTCGTCGCCGGGCTTGCACGCTGCTTGTGATGCCGTGTTCAGCGCATTGAGGTTCAGCCCGTGCCCGAACCCGAGGATCACCATCTCCACCGCCCACACGGCAGTGTGAGTGCCCCGGTTCCACGAGATGCTCAAGCCCGTGCCCAGCGTCGCCAGGATCCAGCCGGTGGTAATAGCCCACCGGAACTTGGCAGTCCGCGTGATGACAGCGCCGACGATGACAGAGGCCGGGACCAGGGTCACCAGTACGGGCAGGAGGGAGACGCCGGTGCGGATGGGAGAATAGAGTTTGGCAGATTCGAAGAAGAAGGGGATGTAGTAGAGCTGTGCGTAAAGCTGGACGGAAAAGGGCTGTTAGCGAGTGCATACGTCATGCAGGTGAGGGAGTTCTGAGGAGAGACTTACAATGAGGCCTTGGGCGAAAGCGCCAAAGTAGATGGCATGGGCCGACCACACGTGGAATAGCGAATGTCTCAAGAATGCAGTCTCTTTGGCGCCAAATCGTTCCCATATCATGGTGGCCACCAGACCAGCCAGGCCGACCAACAAGGGCACCAGGGTTCTCCAGTGATCCCAAGCATATGTTGTGCCGCCCCACGAGATGGCGATGAGGAAGCTGGTTGCGGAAGAGATGAAGAGGACCCCGCCGATCCAATCGACACGGCCCAGCATCTCCTTCAGGGTGGCCTCGGGACGCCTGAGCCGCACGAAGAGCGGCACAAAGACCAACCCCACACCACAAAATGGCAACATCATAGAGAAGACCCAACGCCAGCGAGTCGGGCTGGCGAAGGCGCCGCCGATGATAGGTCCAATGACGCTTCCCAAGGCCCATGCTCCTTGACTAGTAAGTCAATCGACGTCAGTAAACGAGATCAACGCCAGATGAGCTTGCTAAGTTGCTCAGGGAGGCATGAGCTGGTATGCAGAGGAACTTACAGGACGCCAACGTATTTTGGGCGGAATCGCAAAGGGACAATGTCCGAAAAGATGACGAGGGAGATGATAATGACGCCACCGCCGCCGACGCCCTGCAGGCAACGGCCAACGAGCATGATGCCGATGCTGTGGGCGGTGGCACAAAGAATGGTGCCGACGGTGAAACTCAACAAGACAGTGAAGAGGGTCTGAGGACGTCCAACAATATCACTGATGGAGGCTGTGAATGGCATCGTCACCGCCACGACAAGGAGATAGGAAGTACCTATCCAAAACCCTTGGGTGGATGTGGCATTCAGGGCCTGGACGATTGTCTGTGCCAGAAGTTAGACGCGTTCTTGGGTGGTTGTTGTCAAGCGCGAAGAGGTACGTACCGACAGGGCAGTGACAATAACAGTGGCGTCGAGGCTGACCATCAAGGAGATGATGGCCAAGGTCACCATGACCAGAGCTTCTGTTCTCGATGGCTTCCATTTCGGAGGAGTCTCCTTGATGAGGCCGACTCTCTCTTTAGCCTCCTGCTCTTGTTGGATCATGATGGACTGTGTCGTATCGGTGGGAGAGGGTGTTTCTTTGGGTTCAGACTGCGGGCTGCGCGATGAAGGAGTAAGAGGCTTGGGACTGCGGCTTGTGGCGAGCATCGTGAAAGAGTTTGTCGGGCATATAAGTTGGTTCTCTGGTCGGTGGTGCTCACGGGTGATAATGGCAGGATACCATAACTGTCACTGGAGCATAAGCACCAAGAAAGCATCGTGGAGGTACCTGCACTGCCGGCAAACATGTCTATAAACAAAAGTAGCATTCTGCCGTTTCCTCACATGGTCAGGCAGTGAATTGGGAATGAGAGTGATCTTCAGTGATTGGCGCATTGAGGGAGGCCCAATATGTCGACGCCCTGATACTCGCCCGTACGCTTACCTGCCCATTTCCCACTTCCCAGTTCGGTATCTTGTTTAACTTCTGGTCTTTGGGGTTGTGCCGTTGGTCTCCATGTGATGGCCATGTGCTGATACGCCATGGGGCATGCGCTGTTCCTCATTCAGATGCATTACGCGAGCTGACACTCGTTTCCCGCACATCATCTAGCCCACATTGGTGGCCGGCTTTTAAGCTTGAATAAGCCATAGTGATGCGGCTAGAGTCGACGAGGTTAGATAACGGAGCTGCCGTGGGCCAACGAGACTCAGCCGCCGCGAGAGAATTGGGACTGCTGCTCGGGCTGGGTCGATGGGCCAAGCAAGATGACCGAGCACCGTCCACACGCCGCCGGCCAACTTTGTGTTGGACGATTGTCGTGTAATCCCTTCGATATCCGCGCTGTATCAGCCTCGTCCAGTCCCGTGTCGTGGTCTCGAATCGCCTGTATACCAGACGCCTCGCGTGGTCGCAGATGGAGGTATGGCTCGTCGCTTGCTGCCCAAGAAGCCCCAAAGCGTCTAGATCGTGCTCTTTAATACACCCGTCAATTTCCACCGCGTTTACCCTCGCTTTGGCCTGTATTCGCGGTAATTTGCCGTTGTATAATTCCCATGTCCCCGACCCCCAAATTCCAAAGATGGGGACTATATCGTTCCTTCCTCACCCCTGATATTTTCATCCCTTGATTTTGGACCCAGGGACTTGTGATAGACACATCACCATTTTCCTAAGATCAAATCCCAATTCTATCTCCACAGGTGGTCCCCGCTCAGCCTCGCTGGGACCGTGTGTCTACTTGGTACTCGTACTTCGTACTCCATAGTAAGACCGCGGCGATTTTGTGGATGCTTGCTCCGTGACTGGACCACGAGCCGTGTCGGCCTAATCGGTCAAGACAACGAATCCTTCCGCGGGTCCGAATGGATTCTCCTAACAGATCGACATCGCACTCGAGTTCGCCATACGACTCCACGTCGCCTTCAAGCGATTCCTTCTCACTTCAGAACGATCCTCAACCACTATCCCCCAATAACCAGAAAAACACGGACCACTCCACCACGTCACTCGCGAGAGTACTTGCAGAGAGAGCTGATGTCCTCCCCTTGTGCATGTTTGGTGGACTGGTCGACGCTTCAAGCAACTTGACGGCCCAGCAGAAAGAGAAACAGAAGCTCACCTGGATCAAAGTCGAGCCTGGGGCAAAGTGAGTCAGCCGGAGGTCAAGACACCAACTCTCCTCCGCTCCACAAGAAAGTCTCAAATTGCAGCGCTGCAGGTCTCAAGGTCTTTCGCGATGTGCTGCAAAGGATGATCCTGACTGGGCACAAACGCGAGGCAAAGAGCAGCAAAAACAACACATCAGGGCCCATGAACGCAGAACCAGCTTCCGCATCAGAGCGGTAGGTCGGGCGTGTACAACTTGTCACCACAATACTTAGCAGTACGTCGTCGCATGTTGTTCCAGACTTGGGGCGTCGATGCACGATGATTCATGGCAACTTGAGGCGATGATCAAGTAGTGAGGGTGTCACCAATGATTATAGATTGTTGTATCCACCATAGTCACAAGTACAATATGCACTTGTGGTCTTCCTGACGGCCTTTCAGGGTTGCGGAGCAAAGGCCTTCCAAGCTTGCCGCCCCTATCGTCCGGTCGTCGAACTCTGACCTGTCGGCCGTAATTGTCGCGTGTGATGAGGCGGGGGAAGATTGCACTCATCTCTGGAACACGAGGGTGGTCTGTCGCGCTGACATTCTTTTTGCAGCTGTGTGAGAGCGACACACCTGCCCAATGTGTGCTTCTGGTCCAGGGTCTCCAGCGTCGTGATCCCTCACAGCCAACTGACCGAATAACCGTGGCCATAGTAAGCAATAAGAGATCTATTGGATGCTTGAGCCATTGGCACCCTTGAAGGCCGAAAACCCCTCGAGGTCCACAGACTCCAGAGGACCATAACTTGCCCAAGTTTAACTCCTAGGCGACGCCGCAGAACTTGAGAGAAGTGATTCTGGAGCGACTCGGCAGCATCTCGCATGTCGGACGAGATCTCGCGAACCATGCGTAGAGACTAGTGTAAGGTCACGTCAGACGAGCCGCCAGACCTCCTTCAGAACCAAGTGCCACAGTCTGACACGGAACAAACGCCGTGGTAGAATGAAGCTAGTGGTTCATCAGCGACAAGGCGGCCGCCAGATCAGATCAGCGGATGCTGTCACTGAGGATAGGGATACCACTGCGTCCAAGGGTAGACCGAAACCTTTTTCTTGTCAGACATTGCCACTTTCAAGCTGGCTGGCCGCGTAGGATCGTTCTTTCGGTGAATTCGAGGTTTCCTGGTAATCACTCCGTCTCGCAGTATGCGGCCTGAGCGTCTTGTCGAGAAGCGAGGATTGCCATTTTCGCATGTACAATGTGCCCAAGTCAAACAAAGCCACATATCTAAAATAGGGAATCGTGGGAATCTCAAAGTTCGCGGAATTTGGTCCAGGATTCCAGGCCAACCACATGGCGTCACTTTCGGGCCGGCGGCGGTGGAGCCGCAGCCGAGCGAGCGACGAAACAAGGATCGTGGCTTGCGGCGGTAGCCATGGAAGTCATCATCGTAATCATCATTGTGGAAGTGCGGGATCTCATTCTGCCCATTAAGGTTTGCGATTGTTGCATCTGACTTCTTGACGTTTCATTTCGAAGCCTGGCTGACACGGACACATCACAGGGCGCAGACAAGCCTTATCTTTCATGCTGCCGCGGAAGCGAAACATGACTGAAGCGATCGTCTGGTGCGTACGAGGAAAGGGGAGCCCTGAAGCGCTGTTTGACCTTGGGGAACCCCAGGCTTCGGAAGTGCTCCATTGATCCGTTAATTGACGACAGCGACTATGAGGTGAATATCTGTCTATGCTGGTCGGCACCAAAATAAGCTGCAATCCTTATCGACGTGAGCGGTAGGAATAGCTCCTCTCCTGTCGTGAGGCCTATCCCATTCATCACAACTGAAGCTCTTTCTGGTGAACCCTCCATGCGTGAGCATCTTCCTTTTCCGGGCCTGAGACTCTCATCGGCACTCGGTGGTTGCATCGCATTCTGATCGGCTCTAGTCAGCTCGGTTGCTCAAAGTATATTCGAGCTTGCCAAATCTGACTGACTAGCCCAAGGCTCACGGCATAGGGGCAAGAAAGTATTTGAATACTTCCGAAGCTAGCATGCAACTCGTAGTGAGCCTGTCCAAGAGACTGACTCGGAGGTCGTTTTGAGGCCCGAGCTGAGACACCGGGCGCGTCGTTCTCCTTTGATATTTGATCAAAGCTCTAGCAGGTCGGTAAGATTGGGAAAGGTGCTTCTCCTATAGGCAATATTTGCTGGGGCCAGCGGCTTCTGTCTCACCAGGGCCAAATCTTCCACTGTTCTGGATAGCCCATAGTGGGTCAATTCACCTAGCGTCATCGTGCTTAGATTTTGCTTGCTCGAGTCGCTTCAATTCGTCGCGGAGAAGCTGCTCCAGCCCTTCGTTTCGCCGTGCAAGCAGCATGACATCGTCCGTTTTGATCGTAGATCTCCCTGCATGTTTGGCGAATGCTTCGAGATCGATAGCGGCATTTCCTGAGAGATGGTTGTATGTCAGCTGGACAACCTCATTTCCATCACGCAGCCGGATGCATGAAATCTTATCGTACCGATCTGTGCCCATACCAGTTCCATCAGACTGCCGATGAATTGCGGCGTTGCGTTGACCCCTAGATTGATACTCTCTTCATCGACCATCTTTCCAATCTGGAACCATAGCGCAGAGCGGAGTTTCTAACGAGGTTCTACAGTGTTAGCAGCGGACATCGAATCCTGGCTGTCTCCCGCTGATGCGATGGGAAGACTTGGATCCCTCACCTTCTGCAGGGATTCCGCCTCTGCGTCTGTCGACGACGCCATGAACAATAGATGGACGACAAAAGGGTCAAGTGCAGGTGTGTTCTTCGAAGTTGTCCCGACGAGTATGCACTTTAAGCATGCCTTGTGGCCGGATCAAATTGCGTGACAGGAAGACGTCGTGTAAGAGTGGACGCGACAAGTCAACCACGCGTGGAGCGCGTGGCGCGTAAGGAAGGCACTAGGGTCGACTATATGTTCAGAAAATGCAGTACGTCAGAGCAGAACGAAAATATCTGACATATTCGAGGTAAACGACGGAGAATCTTATTTCATCTCCTATTTCAACCACTCCCCGGTTTCAGCCGCCTTTCTCTCAGGTACTCATAGTCTGGCATTGCATCCTCGACCCACGAACGAAGCTTTTCAGCTTCCTCTTCTCCGAATTCGTCCTTCCATTTTTGTGCTTCGCGCTCGATATCTAATCCGACCGCGGTCTTCCCCTCCTTGATCAGACCAGTGGAGGACAACAGGCTCGACTTCATCCTTCTTTCAAAGGCATGCAAGCTTTGCTGCTCCTCGGCGGTGGCAGACTCCCATTCGAATTGACATCTATCTGGATCCAAACCTACAATCTGACAATATCTTTTCATGACGCTTGGGTGAAGAATGACATCGTCCGCGTCTAGGATGATCGGCCACGGCGAGCCAGATATCCTATCATCCCCCGAAGCCCCTCGAGCGTGTGTTCCATCATTAACTTGCCTGTTGTACCACTCCCACATGTTTCGGCTCCATCTCCAGGTCATCTCCATTCGGAAACTCCCATCCGCATTTTTTCTGGCTTGTTCAGGGCCTTCGAGGTCGACACAGGTTCGGTAAAGTGACGGAAACACCAACGCAGGGTGTCGAATCAAGAACGTAGGTATACATTTCGTCAATAATGAATCAGGTAGCACCGTCTGGTTTTGTATCTGTCCGCCCCCGGCGGCCGGTACTCCTCGTTTTCCCAAATTTTCTGCTTCAGGTGAGAGCATCCACATGAGGTGTTCTTTGACATAAACACTCTTCCCTTCGGCTTCTGCTGCTGCCACGCAATCGACGAGGGTTCGGAGACAGTTAGAGAGACAGCGGTTCATGTCTGCTCGTTCTTGCTCAGTCCAATCTTCGGAGCTACGATCAGCCAGTTCGAGCCGACGAGAAACGGACGGCAGGAAAAAGTATCCGTTCATGTCGGACTTGAAGGCTGGTTGATTGTCCAAGTTTAGGATTCGGGTTACAAGGTTTGAGGCAGTTCGAGGGTGCGTTAGGAGGAATACCATGTTGGTGCGCCGCTGATCTGGGGTCGCGTCCATCCTCTGTGTTGTGGTCTTCTCACTGACATATGCTTTTTACAATGTGTTGGTTTGGACGTCGTCTTTGTGCGCCGAAGCTCGTTAACGATGGTGTATATGATCCCACTTGTATCCTGTTGGCGCCTAATTGAAGTGGACACGAGGGGTGAATCTGGTCGCTGGGTGTTCCAGTGACGCCACGATGAGCATATGATTCGACGGACCTCCCTCTCTCTTGCGTGTACGGCGAAGTGTTTGACTCCGTAGATAAGCGGAGTTGCCCAATCTTCTCCCCTCCACCTCCAATCACTCTCTATCAGAATATGAAATACAAGCTCTCAATTTCAGTATCCAGATAGTCCTAACCCGAAGCTCCTCCCATCTACACTCCAACCACCTCCAATCCACATTTCCCAACCCATTGACAAAACCCCCAATCCAGAAGGAATTAAAAGAAAAATGAACTTCTCCCTCCCCGACATCCCCGGCCTTCTCGAACCCTACCTCCCCCCGGCCCTCCAAGCCTACTTGACGCGCCAGAACCTGCAGACCCTGCTGCGCGTCATCGTCGCGTTGTCGACGTACATCCTCTTCCGGCCGCACCTGGAGTCCCTGTTCCGCAAGATGACGGGCACGCCGGATAGGAGGGAGGAGGAGGCGCGGGCGCGGATGGAGTTTCTTCGGCGGCAGCAGCAGCAGCAGCAGCAACAACCGCAAACGGGTGGACAGGGAGGTAATAGGAGTATGGGGATTGTGGGGAAGGATGGGAAGGTGTATCAGGTTGTGTCGCCGGCGCAGCAGCAGCAGGGAGCAGGGGGGAAGAATGCGAAAGGTGGGAAGAAGAAGGATGGGAGGAGGAAGGCCTAAGAAGACAAAGATATTTGTTGGATCTTCCCTCGGGGATGGATACATTTGCTGCTGCTGCAAAAGAGGTGAAATGGGCAATGCTTCTATCGAGCGGCACAGGAAGAGAATCGCATGGTATATCTTTCAACCGGTCAATATGGGAATATGATACATCAACGAACCGCCGTCCTGGGTGGATCGAAGGAAATGGTATGTCTCTCTTTGCGCCAAAGCACCGAAGCTGTGGCGGCGAAGACGGGTCTAGTGCTAGGACGAGAACGATAGGCACGAAGGGTGGACAAAACCTGCATCTGCATCGACGAGCACAAATGGATTGCGAAACTTCAAAGCATCGAATCTATCCTTTTTAACCTTTTCAAATCGACTGTCCATCTCAAGGGCCTTGATGCCAGAACCTGCGCAGAAATCACAACCTTCCTCTGGCCAAAAACCTCGTGGGCACATCGACGTACCGCGCCCTCAAGAACTCGGCGCAATTCTTGCCCAAAAAGTCCACGGTGCTCGTACTGGTGGCGCCTCGATCCAGGAGGTTGCGGAACAAGAAATGCACGCCTCTCAGGTTCGGCAGTTCGAACCGGTCGATCTCAAGCTTGGGGACTCTCGTCTCATCCCATTCTTTGCCCAAGAGGAGTTTGATGGTCGAGACGGACAACAGGTTCTTCAGCCACACGTATTCGTCCTCGCGCGCGACCCAGAAGCCGCAGTTGCAGTCGGAGCCTTTGTCGCCGGAGCGGGCATTCACGATAGATCCCAGAGGAGCGCGTTCTGTCGGCCCGAATTTGGACAGGTCGACCTGGAGTTGCGTTACCGGCTGACTGGGTTGCCTCTCCGCAAAGACCTTTGTGACCGTCGGTGGCGGGACGAGGGTTTCTCGACCGTTGAAATGCACCTTATGCGACACCTTGGCCTGATCCAATAGGGTGACATAATATTCAAAGTATGGTTTCGGGACGCCCAGACGGAAATCCAGATGGAACGTGGAACCAGGATATCCTTGCATGATATTGTCGATTATCGGTCTGAGGAATTTCCCGGTGGAAATGTCGCTCGCTTCCTTCCCCTGCACGAAGATTCGAAATATGCAAGTCGCGGCATTTTGGTTGTCCGCGTCCACGCCAGGCGTTCCCAGGACGCTAAATGACAGCGTCGTAAACTTGTCCGAGTGCTTCTTGAGACTGTGCCGCAGTTGTGCTTCGGTCATACGGGCCTTTTCGGCGACGCCCAGCCCGGTCATGTAGTACGACACCTCAGCCTGGAATCCGCCGCGGGCGGTAATGCCGACTTTTGTCGTCGGCGGTGGCGGGAGGGCTTTGACGCCGTGCAATGCGACGCGGTCGGGTCCCAGCTGTTCGAACCAGAGTTGGTCCAGCACGGCGGTGACGTCGCTGTTGAAGTACCAGGGTCCCTGGATCTCGTACAGTAACTGCGAGGAGCAAGTGTGCACCGTCACCGTCCCGCCCGAGTTCTTCTGCTTCGTGATAACGACTTTCCCATCTTGAGAAATCTCGGCAATGGGGAACCCAATGTCGACCCACCGGCCACCAGCCTCGAGGCTCTTGAACCCCGTGAAATTGCCGCCCGTGACATAGGTCGAGCACTCGATGAGATGGCCCGCGACGAAGGCGTTGGCCAACTGATCCAGATTCTCCCTTTGCCAGTGGTGAAACCACACCGCCGCGCCAATGACGGGCGACGCATCAGCGACGCGGCCACAAATCACGATCTGAGCGCCCTGGCGAAACGCCTCGGCAATGCCCATGCCGCCCAGATACGCGTGCGCGTAGATGGGCTCAAACTCCCAGCTCTCCAGCACCTGGCCGGTATAAATATTCTTGAACCTGGAGGTCCCGTTCTTCAATCCGTCATTGATGGCCGGCAAGACCTCATCCCCCGAGATCCACGCGACCTTGATCTTATTTTCCAATCCCTTCTTCCGTATCATCTCGACCACAATCCTATAAAGACCTTGGACGTCCGCATTTCCAGCGTTGGCGGCTACTTTGATCCCGTACCTCCCAAGGTCTTCCAGCGCGGGCTCCAGGGCCTCAAGGAACGAGGCTTCGAATGCGGGACCAGCGCTGGACAAGAGATTGCTCGTGTCGTCCCCAGTCGACTGGGCCGAGTCTATTTTCCTAGCCGCCCCGATCGTCATGTTCACCTCGGACATGTAATCTGAGATGATGACGTCGACGGGATCCGTGGCGTAGGCACGAGCAAATGCGGCCATGGCATGGCGCCGGTCTGAGGCGGAGCCGGACGCGCCTGTTCGATGAGGGCAGAGAAATGTTAGAAGGTCAAGACTCAATGGTTCCGCGCACAGTAGGACCCAGACTCGGAAAAGGGGCAGAAGGGATTGGACTTGCCTGCTATGCGGATTGGTCTAGAGGACATATTTGAAGCGCTGAACAGCGATTATGATGTTTTCTCGAAGGATATCGAGATATACAAAGCTCTGAGGCTTTCGTAGAACAGAGGAATTCCGACGGTTATGGCCCTTGCGGTGCGGGGAACAAGGTCTACGTATTCGGTACCTGGGTCAACGCGAGGTGTTCTCTGTCAAACCAAAGCCAGGGTCCTCATGAGGAGGATGAACAGTATAGCGTGCACTCACCGAAGCTCATTCGGCTTCGATATCAGAGCAGTTACATCTCGCTCCTGGTTGAGTTATACTTGCTGCTCGTATTTGGGACGATTGAGCGACGTCGAGTTGGAGAAGCCGCCGAGAACCCGAGGTCTCAAATGCTTGGCGCCGAGGCTTACGGAGAATGGATCCGGCGTCACGTGGCCGATGTTCCGGCAGAGGCACGCAAGCACGATAGTCATGTTTGGCCGGCCTGGAAATGAAACCCAGCCCTTTCGGGAGAGTAGGACAGTCAATATGAAAGGTGAATGAAGCTGTCGGAGGAACACAGTGGACGACGGATAGCAGTCAACACGAAGCGTGTCGCAGAGAAATCGACTGTCAAAGGATTGTCTTGTATTGGTCCACTATGAACCAACACATTCTTCCCTCGTACCAGCTCAGCCCATCCAATATTGTTGCTTAGTACATCCCCATCTTCTGCCATGTGAGCTGAGGGACTTCATGGGGACCTCTTGGCCCATATGAGAGACTGAAAAGGAAGAGAGAAAGAAAGGAAAGGAAAGAACCATTTCTGTCAACTGAGTGTCATCACCACCCCGGGTGCCGTTTTGCGACGATCCGTCCATGCTTCCGCTCCCTTGCCGTGAGTGCTTCCCAAGCACATGCTAATGTCTCGTTTTCGTTGGTATCGTATCGTCACTCTCAACCAAAAAGCGAATGCCATGTTTGTTCGATCGTGTTGTACACAGCCAGCTGCCGTTGTCGAAGACAGTCGGGTGGTCAGGGGTCATCGCAAATGTGAAATGAAAGAAACTTTTCTGTTGTTCTTGGACAAACACCCTCCCATACCAACGATGATGACGCTAAGATTTCGATTTTGCGCGCTGCTTTCAAGGACTGGACAAATGAAAACGTTGCTTTTTCCGCTCCCCACCAGGAAAAAGCATGCCCATGGACGAAACGCCTGCTGCGCCGAGTTTGTCACAAGGTGTTCACTGCCTCTAGGTCAGTATCGCCCCATTGGTGGAGTGGGGACGGGACTGTGACCAACCTTCATAGGCGCAAAGTTGCCGTATGAGTGAGTGGGAGGCATACCCATTGAAGGGTAGATCGGAGGCGGTGGCGCAGGGCGGTAGGGCGTTCCCGCGGGGCCAGAGTTGTTCTGGCTACGTCCCCAGCTCAGACGGACTCGTGAGTTGCCAATGGGATAGCCTTGCATTTGGTTGATGGCCATTTCAGCAGCATGACGTTGGACGAACTGCACGAAACCGCAGCCCTTGCCCGGTGGGATCTTGACGTAGGTGATCTCCCCGAAGCCCTGGAAGAAAGAGCGCAGCTCATCCTCGGTGACGTATCCGGATAGACCTCCGACAAACACCGTCGTGTTATTGGGATCGGTGAACTGGTTCATGGGTTGTGGCTGTTGCTGGCCGCCACCGTAGAACGGTTGCATAGGTTGCTGACCCATGGGTGGATACATTGGATTGCCCATTGGATTACCTGGCATCATGTTTCCTCCCATCGGTCCACCTTTGTTCTTGGGAGTTGCTGTAGAAATACGCATGGGACGGTTGCCGCAGTAGACGCCCTGCATCTCGCTCAGAGCGCGCTGCTGGTCCCCTTCATCCGAAAAGCGAACAAAGCCGTACCCGCGGGACATGCCGGAAAGAGGATCGGTCATGATCTTGGCCGACTTGCAGGATGGGAAGCGGCTCTGGAAGAGCGAGACCAAGACGTACTCGTTGACCTCGGGGCCAAGATCGCCAACGAAGATCGAGTACTCGGGTCCACGGTCGTCGCGTCGATCAGCGAGACCGCCTCCAGAAGCCCAGTTGAGTTTGAAGGGACGGCTGGAGTTGGGCATGGGTTGACCGCTCAGCTGAAGGGCCTTGGCCGCAGCCTGAGGGGACGAGAAGTCGACAAAGCAATAGCCAGCGTTACTGCTACCATGAGTTCAGAGACGTGCGAGGGAGGGGGATGGCTTTGCCGGAACTCACCCTGAAAACTTGTCACGGATCATCTTGACACTGACTTGCTCGCCCATTTGGAACCAGAGGTTACGGACGAAGTTCTCGTCAATCCATGGTTCCAACTCTCCCATCCTATCTAGTGCGTCAGTAACCTGACACATGACAGCGTGAAAATCAGTCATCGAACTCACCAGAGGGTTGTCTTTCCCTCGGCGCCAGCACCAGGCTGTGCTCCGGCATTCACTTCCGGGTTGGGGAATGGCATCTGTGGTTGAGCGGAAGGGTCGGTTGGCTGGCCCGGAGCAGCTCCATCCTGAGGAGTAGGAACTTGACCGGGAGCGCCCTCCTGCGGGGGATTTGGGAATTGACCGTATTCAGGAAAAGACATTTTGAATGACGAAAATCAAGATGACGAGCTTGAAGGCTAAAGTACACTTCCTGTGAGATGAGTCAGATTCCACCTCGTTTTGATGACAGACCTCCCGCGACTCTTCCGCGCAGCTCTCTACAGCAGCCGTCGCGGTCATCAGGAGATCCGTGGGTATGAGCGGTACGTACCAAGATCGACTGGACAGAGGTCTCTTGCTGGAGAGGTTGCCGCGAAAAGGATATCGAAGGAATTATGTGGACTTTTTTTCGACAACTCAACCAACTTTTGTCGCACAAGAATATCGCGAACGGCGAATGTCCAAGGTAACAGGGCACAAAGCGATCGCAAAGAGTCTTTGGGAATCGAAGGTTGTTCTGAAGTCTAGCAGAAAGAGGAAGTTAGCGCATGCATGGGATATAGCGGCGAATGTCAGTGACAGGTGAAGGAGGGGGAGTCTTCGCCAACACCAAGCTGTGAAGTGCAGATGGACGTTGCGAAGGTTCTAGATCGGTTTGCGATTGTAGCTCTGTCGACTAGTGCAACTTGGGTCGATGTCTGAGCAGTGGTGGTGCTCTTCGATCGTCCTTTGTGTTGCTGTCGCCCTTGGATTTGCGACTTTCATCTCCCACGCCCACCTGAGAGCGAGCATACCCTCACACGCAGCTAGGGGCCTGCCTCATATCCGTCTCTTGCGTTTGCGCACAGGTCGAGGGGGGTTTTGGAGGACAAAAGCAGAGGGAGATCAAGGACTTCTGCACCTACCGGATCAAATGCGCAGTGGTTAGATGGGGCCAAAAATGTCAGTGCAAGCCACAGATCAGACCAGACGCAAACGTGAGGAACTCCGAGAAGAGCAGGCGCCTAATTGAAGCAGGAAAGCAGAAGCAGAACTGCGATATTAAGAGAGACGCGCGCAGGAACGAAGAGAGGTGCGAGGAGATGGAGGGGTGAGGCAGAAGAAAGACGAGTGGGAAGTCCAAGGGAAAGTGCGGGAAGGACGACTAAAACTCAACGAGAGAAGCAGAGAACCGGGTTGGGGGGTGCGAGTGTGGGTGTGGATTGGGCGCGAGGGGTTACTCAGGGCCACCCACTGGCACCCATTAGCACCCAAGGGCCACTGAAGGCTAAGTTGGCAGCTAACTAAGGTTTGAGCTTAGGGCCCTAGAGGCGCCAGCAGGCCCAGAAGGGGGAAGCGGAAGCCTGAAAGCTTGGGGGGAAGATTTAGGCGAACATATGATGGTTGATGATTGATGACGGGAAACCCATGAAAACTCTTCCCTCTTATGACATGAGAATATGACGGCAAAGTGAGAAGATGTCGAGAAGTCTCTTCCCCATAACTGGCATTCTTCTACGAATACTTGACGGCGCCGTTTCTCATCCTGTTTGCCTTCGCCAACGACCGCGCCTTGTCTTGACTACATCCCACACCTTACGAGGTACAGTTTCAACAACCGCAGGATCAACAACCCCGTTCCTGTCCTAGCTCCCCTGCTCACGACAATCCTTTCCCCCCCATCACCATGTCCACCTTCAGCTCCGAAGTCCCCAAGCCCCAGACTGCTAAGTACAAGGTACCTCGCACGGTGAACACTATACTAGGAGTAGTAGGAAGCCATGCAGACCATGGATTACGCCACCAACACCAAACCCCTGTCAGAAAGGACCATGGTCTCAACACCCATTTGTCCGCCCTGCAGCGACACAATGACCAAACCATGAGTTTTCGAGGGGTCAAAGATGCATGCTGCTTCCCGCATGCGAATGCGCAACTCCGGAGGGCTTGGAAACTCCTTGTCCACAAAAGTCTATTTCCTCCATTTCTTGCCCTGTCCGAAACTCAAACATTTGCCCAGGATAGCATCTACCCTTGAGAAAAAGAGGATGGAGTCCCCCTCAAAATGCAGGCTTCGAGACCACCTGGTTGTCTCTTTTGTGCGGATACATGCATTTTGTTCGCTGACAGCTGTCACTGCGAGATCTTTGTGCAACCTCGAAGACATCCCAAAACGTGCTTTGTTGATGCTTGATGCCATCGGTGCTGCGTTCGAAGCAGGATTGTTGCAAGCCAATCATGCGCCCTAATTGCATGCGATGACCTGCATACCCGAACAATCCAAGTTGGTCGACCGATCGTCCAAGCCGCCGGTCTCGCCTATCTCGAACTCCGTGCTCCTTTTGGTGATCCCTTGGTTACACCAACACATCCCCCACCGATGCCGAGTGCGCAGGTCAGCGAAAAGCTGTTTGTTGCCCCGGCAAAAGAATGCTGAGACTCCAAAATCCGATGCTTATGTTTGTCAGACCCGAGTCTGGCGCATAGTTCAAGCGCGTAGCCTCGATCACGGGTCTCACATTTTCTCCAAGAATGTGCCCCCCCCAACAACCAACACTGGCATTCGGAAATCTCAGCCGAGCAAGAATGGCCCGCTGATGCAAGAAACTTGGCCTGTCATCGGGCTCGGTGGGGTTCCAGGGCAAGAATGGTGCGTAACCCTAATTGTCCCCCTTGGACGTGGCCCAAGCGTGGCCCAAGCTTCCGGCCACAAGATACACTGAGATATCGGATACGAGATCGTCAGACTTATCCTCACCATGGACCCCCAAGGCTCTATCCCTCGAACGAAGAAAGACGTCTCCCATCATAATCGCACTCTGTCATTCCAGGCCACGCCTAAAAAAAATCCTGAAAAGAGTCATGGACCGCTTTGCCGCACTCGCCCGGCCCTATCGGCCTACTCCTACCTCGTACTCGGGGTCTTGTCCCTTGGCAGATCCAATTGCGGCGTGCGCTTGGGGCTTGCATCGGTGGCTTGCGGAACCTTCCCCAGAGCAGCTTGGGCCGCAGCTCGGATGTTGTTGCACCCTATGCGCCCTTTTTTCTTCGGATGCCCTGGAGCAGCTACCCTGATTGAACAGCTGCAAGGGGACGGGGGAAAAGACAGGGACTACTGGCGCGTCTTTCAGCTTGTGTTTTGTGCTCTCTTACGTTTCCCTTTTTTTTTCTGGCCGTCTCTTGTACGAGTAGAAAAGCTGTTGGGCTGAATTCCTGACAAGTGCATGGGCAAATCGTTGGTCAAAATCCACGCCGTAGCTGCTGTAACGCACTGGCATCCGATATCCAGCCCATTCCCATCACTCTCATCACCCCAGATCCCCCCTTTCTGTCTGTACAGCAGCCATATAGCCGATCTTCAAGGGCCACTGCGCTCCTTTGTCCTCGCTGAATCTCCCTTGTCTTGTCTTACAATACAATAGAAGTCCACGAATCTCTGCCTAAGAGTTGATCCATGCAAGTATCAAAGATGGGCACGCGAAGAGACGGATTTTGACGCCTTTATCGCTGGAAGCAGGCTTTGGTGGCATCTACCAACTGTATCGGCCGAGTGAGATAGGCCTGTCTGTCAAGGTGATTGATATGGCCGGCGAACCTGTGGAGGAGGTACTTGGTATTCTGGCTCTACAGCCTAACATGTCCTGCAGCCTGCAGTGCAGCCATTTCTGGGATCTCGTGCGAATCTGTAGGGGACAGCTTGCTCTAATCTGATGGGACCAACCAGCCTTTGAATCTTGTATGAAATTCCAGTTATGTGCTCATTGACTTGCTATGGACTCGTTAAGGTTCCCTTGCATCTTCCCTCCATCGTTTATGTTCGTACCGAGTTCTGAATCCGGGACCAGATCTAATCAAGTCTCTTCCTGAAGCCATTGAAGCCATTGCTGAAATCCCCAGCCCATTTCCCACGCCTTCGCTTGAATGATGTTCCCTTCGCTTAGTTCCTGTCATGATTTCAGTTCATTGTCCAGCTCGTGTCGTGCTCCATCTCGTGCATTCAATTGCACGTATTTCCCGAGAAAATGAAACAAAATCTGAAGATGGAAAACAAACCGACCCCTGCCCGTGGCTTGACTCTTGTCGCAGTCGATAGAAAAGTCGTTCTACGCAGCTCTGATTCGTCGTACTGAAAAAAAAAGGTCCGAGATCGACAAGAATACCGGAAAGAAAAGAGATTCATTTTCGTCATTCGCTCAGATGCATGAACTTGTGCATGTCCAACGATCGAACAAGCCGAGACCGGTGTGAATACTGATATGTCGCTTGGTATCAGCTCCATCTCTCAACTCTTCTCCTGATCTAAAGGTGCTGAAAGTGTGGTGTATCTGTCGGAAGCAAGCGCCCATGATGCCGTCCGAATGTTAACGATGGTGATCCCAAATTCTCCGCGCCTGCCATGTTCACTGATGTGCTGCGCTTTGTGTCGAGCTCTTTAGAGACCATGCGAGAAGTCCGGAATTCGATGATCCACGGGCTGCCAGTGAGTCTCACGGGTCAAGTATCTCACATCCACGAACCTCCCTTTCTTTGTCCCTAGTTTCTTCAGATGCGCTTCCTCTTCGAAGCCTTGTTTCTCGAGCCAGTCTTTCAGCCACATTTCGTAGTCATCTTCGCGGTCATCGAGTCTTGCGGCTTTGGAGTAATCCTTTCGCTTTCGTGGTTGATGACCATTCGCAGAGGATGAATTCTTTTCTGACGCCTTTCCATTGCGACTGACCCAGCCATACTGAGTGACAGGAGGATCAGCTTGTATCTGAGCTGCTCCCCGAAGTCGGTCAAGCCGCTGCGGGGACATGGGTTTGTTGAAGCTGCGCACTTGAAAGACCAACTTGTGCAGATCACGTCCACCGCCACCACTGTACAAATGCCTCATCTCCGGCGCAACTCGAAAGTCATAGCCGCCTTTCTTGAAATAACCGCGGTCCGTAGCATCTAGGAGAGCGTCCATCAAGCATCGTCCTACGCCTGATTGGCGATGAGAGGCTGCCACATACAACTCCAGTTCCGCTGTGATGGTTTCAACGTAATCACACGCGGCCCAGTCTGTGGCGGAAGCCCAGCCGACGATGGATTCGTCTTTTACCACGCCATTGTATTCAGGATCGATGTTTTGGATGGGATGATTGGGATTGACCCTCGGGCCCTTCCGAGATTTGGAGCGGGTGTTCTTACGGCTGCGTTCCACGGCGACAATGAATGGTAAACGAGCTTGCGTTGAGAGGTCGAATCGCTGGTGCATGTCGTCGTCGCTAATCTCAGCCAGTTCCGAGGGACGGATGCCATGGGTAATGTGCCAGTTGAGAATTGCTTTCATACCTGGGACGTCCGAAGTAACAGCGGGGCGAAGATAGATGTTCCTGGTCGTTATCGGAGTAGGGGGCTCTTCTTCTTCTTGCGGGATTTCTTCTTCACCAACTCTACCGTCCTCAGGTTCGACTGGAACTCGCGGCTCCACATTCACTTTTGCTTCTCTTATCGCACGTTGCAAGTATTCCATGCGTTTATCGATGAACGCCTGAGCTGTCTCGTCCTTATACTGAGCGTTTTCGAGATTGGAGAGGTCGAGCTTCGCGTCGCTGTCAAAGTCCGGGGGTTGCTTTGCATTCCACGTTGCCAGATCGGCAATTTTGAAGCCGTAGCGGGCTGCGTTGTTTATGTCAATCATCGTTTCCTTCGACGTAAAGCCAATGCCATCAGCGTGGTTGTCAATATTTTGGACCTCTTCTATGGGCATGGCTGAGAACTCGACCTCCGGGCCCTGCGACATGGTCTTCATTGAAGCTTCTTGGAGCCAGCTGCTGAAACCGTTGATGTACTCCGGGGTATTGTTGTAGAAAGAAGGACGGTGCTCCCAATCGAGGGGAGGTGGCTTAAAGTTGCCATCCCATCCTGCAATTCCGTCCTCGGGCCCTCGAGGGCTGCGGCTACGAATGAGTCGGCCAAAGCCACGGGCCATGGGTCTTGTCGAGTCGTTATCGCTTTCCGGTTCTTCGCAGTCTCCAGCATTGCTCCACTGTACGGGATTCATTTCGTTCGTGTCCGACCATCTCTTCGCCTTTCCCTCTTGCTTTGACTCCGTAGGGTTGATGCTTGACAAGCAACCTCCGTTGGGGATACATTGGTCCTTTGAGCGATTTGGATTGTAATCAGGAAGGGAGCTCGCTGGGAAGACGGCGTCTCTCTGCCGAAGTCCATCTGAATCGGGTGGGAGGGGTTTCCGAAGGAGGTCTAGGGTAGTGAGAGCCGTTGTAGTGATGCTCTCACCATGGTCTTTCCGCTTGAGACGCTGAAACGCTTCGCGAGATCGTTCTGCTTGGAGGCGAGCGATAAGCTGCTCGGGGGTCTCGCTACCTTGCTTGAGAGTCTCGAAGGTCTCAGGGCGAGGCAACGACCCGGATTTCTTTGCAGAATTCATCTGACTGATTGTCGACTCACTGCGGCTTTGGTGCTCATTCACTTTGTCGTCTGACGTCCACTCCTCAGTTGGGTGAACTTTGGTGGAGTGTTCATTCGGGGCCTGAAACGAGGGTAATGAAGTAGTGACAAGAGGTGCCGAATTTTGAGAACCTAGAGGATTTGCTTCGGCGTTGAAGTGGTTCAACCTTGAATTTGCCGTGATCTCTGATGGTACTGCTGCGTCTGGGTTGCGTTGAGAGGGAGATCTCAGCTCTTGTTCGCTTTTTCTTGTTTCATTCGCTCGCTGACTTGAGACTCTTCTGGTTGGGTCCCCATAGGCTTTAGGGTCGAATACGGGAATGTTTATAGCCACCGGCGCTGGACTTGGCATATTGACACTCGGAATAGACTTGGCATCACTCGGTCCACATACTTCCAGCTCTTCCGTTCGAGGCTTGGATCCGCTTGTTTGCACATTGGAAGATACGCCTGTATGCTTCGTTTCTGTCAGTGTTGTATCGTTACCGCTTCGATTCATCACCCCTCTCTCCGTGGACTGCCATGACACGCAGGACGACTGTTGGCTGACAGGCCTCTCCAACAAATGTGGCTTCAATAGTGGGTACCAGCCTGGATGGCAGTCCGTATCAGAGTCTTCTTGACTTGCATCACTGAACCTCCCCTTCGCTGTAGGATCTCCATACTTCATTGCGTGGAACCCCATGGTGCTAATCGAAGAGGCGCAGCAAGGAATAACCAAATGCCACAGTTGTCAAAGGAACAAAGTGTGACCCGCGACACACAGACTGGAACTTAAATAGACCAGACAACTCACCTTTTCCGAGTGATGTTGAACACGTGCTCCTGGTGGAGTACTGTCACTAACATTTGCGATCTGACTTGCTGAACTAAGTGACAAACTGGAGGAGGATTGATGCAGATGTGAGAAATCAATGTTACGGGCCGGTGAACCAAGAACTGGGACAGAAGTGGCATCTTCTTCTGCGCTTGACGCTGCAGAATGCGAGACATCAAAGGGACGTGCATGTAAGAAACTCGTGTGCAATTCTTCACAACTCCTCCAAGGCGGAATGTGAGCAGCTATGGTTGAGTGAGCCTCAGCCATGGTCTGTGAATCGACAGACACTCACTGCTCAAGGTGAGGATGAAGGGTCACCATCATGTCACCAAAGGTGAAGCCTTGATCATGACCAGCTTCACAACAAGAAGGAGATGTTGATCGGTTGCCGCCTGGCTGCTTCCTCGAAGATCGGCATATTCTCAGCCAATCGGTAGTCGCTCTCGAGGGCCTTGTCGTTGAGGCTGTAAAGCAGCGAGTTGTTCTGCACAACCACAAACATTAAGCGAAACTACGGCAACGATACACGCACAAAGGAAGCTTCAACAAAAGGACGTACATCTACCAGCATCGGCAGATCTGTGTGCATCAAGACATCTAAGTCAGGCCTACGCAGGGTCGTGGATGATGAACGCGGGCATTACTGAATGGAAGCCATACAGTCGCAGTCCAACGACCAGCGGCGACGACTGGGCACGGAGAACTGATCGCCATGCTTTCCATACTTCGCAAAGCTCGGTTGAAGGACAAGGAGATGCGTATCCTGATGCTGTACAGGGGACGACCCCCCTGTAGTTGCGAGATACTGATTTGTGTTCCAGAGGACTTGACAATGCCGGAAAGACCACCATCGTCAAAAAGATCATGAACGAAGATGTCAATACCGTCAGCCCAACGCTTGGATTCATCATTAAGACCATTAATTTCCAGGGGTACTGCCAACTATCTCAACGTCGCATCAGGGACACTAATGGATGACCATCCAGTTACAAGCTCAACATCTGGGATGTCGGAGGCCAGAAGACTATAAGATCATATTGGAGAAACTATTTTGAGAAGACTGACGCTCTCATCTGGGTGGTGGACGCGACAGACCGACTACGAATGGATGACTGCAAGACCGAACTCAAGGGACTGCTGCTCGAAGAGGTACGCCAGCGTTCGCCATCACATTCCAGCTGTTAACAAGGACAAGCGGCTAGCCGGAGCAAGTCTGTTGGTCTTCTTGAACAAGACCGACGTGGCGGGTGGGATGACCAAGGAAGAGGTCACGCAGCTACTTGACCTCAAGCGAATCTTGACCCATCGTTGGGTGGTTGTTCCTTGCAGTGCGATGACAGGCGAGAATTTAGAGAAGGGTCTGGATTGGGTGGTCCAGGATGCTCGGGATCGGTTGTTCTTGTACTGAATGCACCACAGAAAGTACCACATAACGGCTGGCTATGGTTAGAACAAGAGGGAACAATGGAGCGAGGCCGCCGTTGAGCTATGGAGATATTTAAGCAATGCCGCGTTTCGAACAGCTGAAACAGGCGAAGCAAAAGCCACATGGGACCCCTGCAAGTCCCATAACGCACAGGGCGTAAATTGGCCTTTTGCCGGCCAGACCAAAAAGGCCAACCAGGACAGTCGCAGGAATCAGCCCTATCTACTCCCTGCCTACTCCATTTTGAAACCTCCTGACCATCATCACCGCGTCCAGCTTAACGACATCCGAGAGAAGGGCAAGGAAAGAGAGTCGAGGTCGCCGGAGTAAGAAGAGGGGGAAGATAAACAATCAACAGTTGGTTGGGTTTTGGATTTGGCTGCGGAGACACCTTGACGTGTTGAGCGCGTGTTCCCGAAGTCCCGCTCCTCTTTGCCTCTCGCAACCACGCATCAAACATCAACAATTGATACAATCCACCATTATCCTGCGGGCTGTACTACTACCTTCTCACCACACCATTTTTGCCTGTCGCTTGCCTACAACACCTTCTTTTCGCCTTCGCTCGCTTATCTTTTGCACACTCTAGCTGGTGGCCATTCTTTTTTGTCATTCTCAATGCAGAGTGCGGCATAATCTTCCTTTAGCACGGATCGTCACCGATTGGAAACCCGACCGCTTGCAGCAGAGTCAATATGGACGCGTCTAATGATGGCTCCGAGTCCGTCGACCAGTTCCTTGCTCGAATTGCGAGTCTGAGCTCAAAGCAGGGGCAGGAAGAGGCTGAGCGTTCGAGGAAGATGGAGGAGGAAATGTTGCAGGCTAGAAAAGAGAGACAGGCTAGAAGAGCAGGTATCTATTGGCGGAGTCTCACGTCACAAAATGCAATGGAGATGCTGATCATATGCAGAACGCGCTCGGTCTCTGTCTCCCTCCAAAACCGGCCCTACACCGTCGTTGCGACTTGTTGGAGAGAGTGCTCGAAAAACCACACAAGGAATTGACCCTCCTGTAGCCCTCACGCCTCCTCCCCTCCAGCCTCGTACAGTCGGCCGCTCCGACTCGATTTCTCCAAGGCCGGAGCGAGCTGCGGCTTCCGGGCTGGACTTCACTCGACCTCTCCCGCCTCCAGCTGCTAGCGAAAACCCCTCCACGCCCAGCCCATCTCTCAATGCCACCGCCCTCTCCAGGAGTGGAACTTTATCGTGGCAACAACGGCCTTCATCGAGGGGTGTGGGCTCAAGGCCACGGCCGCTGTCCGTGGCATCCATACCCGATTCAGCCCTTCCTCAGGGTCCAGCTCAGTTAAAAGATGGAGATGACATGACGAGAAAAGATATTGCGGCTTCCTTAGGAGCCAAAGACCCATCGTGGTTCCGTCAGACTGCTGATCGTGGTGTTGGTTCAGCTGCGTATCGCAAGAATGAGACAGATTCAGAGACGCCCCCACCATTCTCGAGTCGGGGAATGAGACTCCCTGGCATGTCGAAAGATTCCAATGCTCCCGTGGACCGCTCGAGGGATGATCCCGAGAAAGCAACTCCTCCACCGTCCCCTCCGAAATCCTTCGCTCAACCCCTCGAACAGGAACAATTGTCCAAGAAGGATGACCCGAGACCAACGAGACCGCTCTCCATGGTGTCATTGTCGCCGTCAAAGCCTCCTGCTTTGGACTTGCCAAGTTTCAAGCCTTTGGATCTCAATTCTTCGTTCGCGGCCGACACGCCTAGCCTGGGAAGAACGTCTAGCATATTGTCATCCGCTGGGCGTCCTCCTTCGCCTACCAAGGGCTTGGGTGGTTTTGTTGAGAGCGCGATGATGAAAAGATCAGATAGTGTGAGCAAGAGATGGAGTGTACAGGCAAATGCAGGCTTGAAGCGAGGTGACTCTGTTGCCACACCTCGTCCAGCTCATGTTTCTGGTACGTCGGGTTTCAGTCCTGGACACAGTCGTGGTACCTCTAGAGATGTCCGAGGCGTAGGCAATTCGTCCCCGCTATCGAGTTCAAGGCCTGTTTCGAGTCATGGAGCTGAACCGGTTCCTCTTACAAAAGCCCGCCCACTAAGCCGCACAGACGACCCTACAGGACCCTCAGAGGCTGAAAATACCAATGCGCAAGATGTCCAAGCCGGCCATGAAGCCTCCAGAGTACAGCATCAGGACCGCCCGACCACCCCACCATCATCCGAATCGCTCTTGTCTCGCAGCCCGTCCAAAACCATGGATCCTCGCCGCTGGAGTCCGACCAAAGCCAGTTGGCTCGAAAGTGCGCTCAATAAACCGGATTCCCCGAGATTCACTCCAGCTAAACCTGAAACACCTGCTTGGAAGCTCAACATGCAGCGTGCCAAACAAGAGCAGCAACAGAGGTCGTCCGAGCCTGTAGATACCGTGCCGGCGAAGCCTGATGTGGCACCGAAACCACACATTTCACCTCCCGTGAAGGAGCCGGCCACGCTGAGTGAACCGGTGCCTCAGAAAGACCCGTCCACACCAGCGGCCGACGAGGCAGACACGGCGAAAGGCCTCGAAGATGGGTCACTAGCACCACGCGACACGCCTACCTCCCAGGTCGAGCAGCCCAAAATGGAGAAAAGGGATGAGAAACCGGCGGTTCCTTCTAAGAGAAACGTCACGCCTATTTCACAGACAAAAAGTTCGAACACCAAATCCGAGACTGCAGCAGTAGCATCAATCGGAAACGAACAAGCCCCGGCCGAGGCGTCGCAGGCAAACACCTCTGACTTGAAGCCACCAATGTTAAAGCCGAAACCACAAACGCCTCCAAAGACCGACTTCAGAGCCACCTTAAAGTCGCGTCAAGCAGCGCCAGCAAGTAACAACGACGCAGAACCCGAGTTCAAAGCCGTATTCGGAAAACTGAAGAGGACGCAAACGCAGAACTATGTCGCTCCTGACATCTTGAAAGCCAACATCACCAAAGGCAAGGCAGGGCTGAATGCCACAGGCGGACCACAGAAGACTAAGCGGGTGGATGAATTCAAAGAGAGCATTTTACAGAAGAAGGAAGCTATGAAGACGGGGGACGGTCCGATTGGAAAGCGTCCAGACGCACCTAGTCCTCTTGAAAAGCCAGCTCAGGCCGTTCCTGAGGCGCTGGCAAGGCGCATGACATTACATAAGACAGGTCCGTCCAGTGAAAAGATCGAAGTCAAGAAACCGATCGATCCGCCTGTGAAGCCAGCAGTTTCAGCTCCGAAACCCCCGCATGCCTCTGCCAAGCCAGCCCCGGAGAAGCAGAATGCTCCAGTACGCACGGAACAAACACCGATCTCGGCACAGAAACTACCTGTGGTCAAACCTGAGAAGTCTGCATCTGTCTCGACGACTGTCTTTCCGGTCAAATCAGCTTCTGAAATCCGCAGTGATGACAGCCAGTCGAAAGCGGACACATCTCCAGCTGAGGTCGTCGCTGCGGTGGAGACGGCGTTCAAAACAAGAGCACCAGAAAACAGCAAACTTGCAGCCCGCCTCAATCCTGCACTTGCCGGCATCATATCGCGAAGTGGTAGTCCTAAACCCCCTGGTGAGGCCTCATCTAGTGGTACAAGCGCGGTACAAGTCCGAGATACTACCCCGGCGTCACGGGAGAGCACGAATGACCATGATTCAGAGCTGACGCATATGACAAAGGCTCGGGCTAAGGGTCCGAAAAGAAGAGCCCCTAAGAGCGGCCAATCCTCAAAAGGGACCGCTACAGCCACCGTTCAAAAGCCTGTTGTAAGCGCTGGCATCAGCGCTCCTACCTTTTCACAGTCAAGCTCGTCCCGACAGCCTATCTCTGATACAAGCAACACCGTCCCCGTGCGGCTCTTCGGGTCGAAGTCGATTCCTAGCAAACCCGTGTCAGAAGTTGAGGATAAGAAGCCAGTTGTGGCCGCTGAAGTCTCAACATTGCAGCAAAGATCAGAGGAGCGCAAGCCAGACGAAAAGGCTGTCGAAGACTCTGCTCCAGCCAGGCCGAAGTCTGCCTTGGAAGCAGGTGTGAATCCAAAATCAAAACCAGCAGTGGCCAACAAGTCGGCGGAGCTTAGAAAAGTGTCGAATCCTAGTATGTCGGCTCATGTTGCAGATGAGTCCGCTCCAGTCAAACCCGGGAAGTCTGCGGAGCTGAAGACAAGTTCAATTCCTGCACTGCTACCAAAGCATGTTCAACAGCCGTCCCAAGCCAAGCCCTCCACGCCGAAGAAGTTCGAAATTCTAGCAGACCGTGCACAAGTTGTGTCGCCTCCTCCCCAATTTGATGGACTCAGAAAGAATGGGCCTCTTTCGCCCCCACCTGGGGTGAATTCGCCTTTGACGCCCAATAAATTCAAGATCAATACTCCCAAAGAACCGAAACCTGAAGTGGACAGCTCGCTAAAGCCGACCTCACTCACTTCAACTAGAGCCAATGGACTCGGCCTGCAGCTTGCGTCTGCTTCTAGGAAACCGGCAGCTACCCCTGAATTAACGCCGCCGCCAGAGCCCGAGGCTGTATCGACTAAATCAGCAACATCCTTCCGGAGTCCTGCATCCCCAACAAAGTCTGCCCGCTCGGTGAAGCCCCATTTCGAAAGCTTCTTTGGAGTTCTGCCCCAAGCAAGAGCCAAAGCGGAATTCGACACACACGCTTTCTTGACCTCTCAGAACAAGGCGGCAGAAAAGTGCAAGACTCTCAGCAAACAGGTTTGGGAAGTATCCGGCGATGGAAAGCGAACAACCATGCCCCCCCAACAGGAACACATACTCTTCGAAGACTGCATGTACCTGTGTGTGCATTCAATGGAATCACCCGCCGGCTCAAAAAGTGCCGAAGTATATCTCTGGTGCGGTGACGAGGTCCCAGAAGCTGCTGTGGAGGATGCTCAGCTGTTTTGCCGGAAAGTTGCTCGCGAAAATAACGCTAAGCTTGAGGTAGTCAAACAGGGCAAAGAGAGTTCTGAGTTCTTTCAAGCCTTGGGCGGAATCGTCATAGTCCGGAAGAGCAAGTCAGCAGCTTTGTATATGCTGTGTGGCAGACGACATCTTGGGCACGTTGCTTTCGACGAGGTTGATTTGTCTGCTGATAGCTTGTCTTCTGGACTACCGTTTTTGATATCGGCCAAGTTTGGGAAGCTCTATCTCTGGAAAGGAAATGGCAGTAACCCAGAAGATGTGGGATGTGCGAGACTGATAGGCATGGACATGGGGCTCACGGGTGAGATCGAAGAAGTCTCGGAAGGTGAAGAGCCCCTCAGTTTCTGGGAAGCTTTCCCGTCACGTCCGGGCAAGCGGGTGGCCCCTCGAACACGCAACCAGACTAGCCAACTTCGCGGTCATGCACCCAGATTATACCGTGTTGAGCACGACCGCCCGAAATCGTCCGGCGGCTTCTGGGGCTTGAGGGCGGCATCACCGCCAAAACAACCTGTCCGAGCCTTGGTGGACGAAATTGCCCCATTCAATCAGAAGGACCTGGACGCCAACCACATCCACATCCTTGACACCTACGGGGAGCTCTACGTGTAAGTTCGGTCACTTTTGCCTTCTGATTGAGCATTATGCTGACGTCTGTTGTGTTGGCAGCCTCGTCGGTGGATCGGCCAAAAAGCCTGCCGAGTTCGTGACAGCTGTACAGGTCGCGCAGGAGATCGCTGTTCTGTCTCCCTCTGTTCAGGATAGACCTCTTCTGCCTGCTTGTTATGTGGTGATGGGTGATCCTCCAGAAAACATTAAGTCGGTCTTTCGAAAATGGAAGCCTGATAGATCAGCTTCACGAGACGAACAAGTGTGTGTACGAGTCGAAGAAGTGATACAAGAACTAGGGATCACGTTGTAAACGGATGATGGCGGTTTGATGACTGGGCTTGGGAGGACTTTGAGGATGACTATTCGGATGAACCTTAGGGGCACCTGAACCACCGGGTTGGTTGGCGGGCTCATGGCGTGCATATGTTCCTGCCATTTGGATGATGGGGGAATCTGGCAGACTTCAAATAAGGTGTCCTCAAAAGAAAGAGGATCGGACAATGTTCGCTTGGAGGAATATGTGCTTGATACACGAACTTCTGGGGATATGGACTCCGCGGATCACGGTCTTGGCGTTTCAGCAGTTGTCGTCAATCGTCGGCCAATCGGAGCGTGCTTAGGTAATGACATTCGTCATTCGGGTCTAGACTCCTCTCCAACCCGGTCCCGAGGTTGCCACGGTTGCTTGGCATTGGCATCATTTCTTTCCTTCTGCCCGTCGCATCAAACCACCTCCAATGCGTGTCCAAGGACCTTGTCACTGACTTCCCAGAAGTCTTCGTGTCGCCTTGAGCCGACAGCCATGGATTGGGCGGCTTCGAACCTTCCTCAAACGAAACCTAATACCTCCGTCCTCTCCGAGGGCCCCACCGCCACCCTTAACTTGGACCCGAAACTACAGCGCGAGCTGTCTCGGCTCGATGACTCCATCCCGTTCAACCCCAAGGCCCGGTATCTGCATCATACCTGGGCGCAGACATTCTTCTCGCGCCCGGAGTTGTACTTTCAGCCAGCTACAATCCCGGAGTTACAGAAAGTGGTTACCCTCGCGCGGCGATGTCGAAAGCGCATCTGCGTGACGGGCTTCGGGCACTCGCCATCCGATCTCACATGTACCTCGGCTTGGCTGATTAACCTCGACAACATCAATCACGTCTTGGAGAAGGGAGTCGATGGAACTCCGGGCCTATACCGCATCCAGGCTGGCATATCCCTTCACGATCTGAACGCGGAACTCGCCAAGGATGGCTATACTTTGCCCAACCTGGGATCTATCGACGTCCAGTCGGTCGCGGGGGTCATCTCAACTGGGACGCACGGGTCAAGTCTCAAGCACGGCTTGATATCTGAGTCTATAACCTCCATGACAATCCTTCTCTCCAATTCGCAACTAGTCACATGCTCCGCGACCAAAAATCCCGAACTCTTCCGAGCCGGCCTTCTCTCGCTGGGAGCTCTGGGCATCATTGTCGAGATCACCATACAAGCTGTCCCAGATTTCAAAATCTCCTGGTCCCAATCCCTCCACACCTTGACCTCCGTTCTAGACTCCTGGAACACCGACCTCTGGAAGAAGGACGAATTTACTCGGGTTTGGTGGCTTCCTTACCTCAAACGCGCCGTGATTTGGCGCGGTTCACGAACCGATTCCCCGGCTCGCCCACCAAACACCACTTTCTACGGGGGTCTGTTCGGCTACTATGTATATCACAATCTGCTCTGGTTGTCCAACACCTTCCCACGTATTCTGCCGTGGATCGAGTGGTTCGTCTTCGGCATGCAGTACGGCTTCAAACCGGGCAGCTTCATCATGTCCGCGGTGCAGCCTGCCCGCGAGGGCTTGCTCATGGACTGCCTCTACTCTCAATTTGTGAACGAATGGGCGCTGCCACTGGACAAGGGTCCCGAGGCTATCACTCGGCTATCTGCGTGGATCAATCATGACGAAGCCGCCGCGCGAATCCCCGTCTCCAGCAAGGGGATCTGGGTGCACTGCCCCGTCGAAGTCCGCGTCACGCATACCGGTCAGGTCACGCCCAATCGCTCCGGCGTGAGACCGTACCTCGACCCGACCGTCCCCGATGGACCCACGCTCTATCTGAACGCCACGCTCTACCGGCCCTACGGCCGCGATCCCCCTTGCCACGCCAGGTACTACGAGGCCTTTGAATACCTCATGCGCGAGCTGGGCGGGAAGCCGCATTGGGCCAAGAATTTCTCGGACAACACGTCGGCTGAGTACATCAGCGAGGTCTATGGCGGGGACGTGCGCGAGTTTATGAAAATCAGGGACGAAAGTGATCCCGAGGGCATGTTCTTGGGGGAATGGCACCAGCGGAATCTCCCTTTGAAGACTGGTGGCGCGATGTTGAGGGAGGAAGAAGTCCGCCGGACCAAGAAGGGTCTCGGCTGGGGATTTGGAGATGGGGTCTTGTGGGAAGGAAGGCAAATTGCGTCGTCGTCGTCGGCGGCAGTGACACCAAAGGGGGACCACGAAACAATCAATGACAAGGAGGCCAGAGATCTCGGGGTGGATGTGGCTGTGGGTGGTAACAGAAAGGTCGGCGACGGCGACGAGACGCCAAGTCCCCCCGCGACCACGACAAGTGAGGAGTCGTTCGACTACATGGCCAGAGGTGAGGCGAGCGTCTACGGCACTGTGAAGGAAGGTGGTGAATGAGAATGCCCGAATGCGATGCGTCGCGTGGGGAGCAGATACGAGGTGGGCGGGGTGTTGATGGGTGTCGACGTGGGAGAAAGAGAGAGAGAGACAGAGATTCGTTCCATTGTTAACTGCTCATATATATGCCTATCTCCGCGGAATCCATGACACAATTCTTCCTATGCATCCCGTCCGTGCACGTCTGCTTCGTCAACACGAGACCCGTTCAATTGGCATGTGCCACAGTCGCCTGACCGACCCCTTATTTGAACCCCCGCCCGTTCTGCTTTGTCAGGACGACTCACACCGCCTTGACCTCTTCCGCCTCTCGCTCGACACTCGCCTTCGTTCTCTCTGCCTCCTCCCTGTGCTCCCCGTGCTCCCGCATATCGCGGATATCCCCCACGATGCCGCGCTCAAAGGTATACAGCGGCTTCAACTCTGCCGATTTGTGCCAAAGCACGTAGCGCCTGATGAACCAGGGCAGCCAGGTACGCGTCTGGTAGGACACGAAGCGGCGAGTGGGTACGGCGAAGATGTAGTCGAGTTCTTCAAGGGTGCGCTGCTTGGTCTCGGGAACCCAGAAGAAGATCATGACCAGAGCCACCATGTTCAGACCCGCAAAGAACCCAAACGCGCCCGTGGGGGCGAACGCTTCGAGAATCTTGGGAAACGTCAGCCCCAGCACGGCCGCCCAGAACAGGCACGTCGCCACGGCCCAGCCCATGCCCACCTCGCGGTGTGACAGGGGGAACACTTCGGCCGAGTACGTGAACGGCACGGGACCCTCGCCGGGCGAGTAGAACGCGGCAAACAAATACACGAACAGCGCAATGACGCCCAAGTGCGCGCTGCTGGAGCGCGGGATGTAGAACGCAAACCCCGCTGCCAGCAACGTCCATGCCATATTGGGGAACGTGAACAGCAACAAGGCCCGTCGCCCGAAGGTGTCGATGGTCAAAAACGCCGGAATCGCGAACAGGAAATTCACGGCCCCGAAGCCGAAGGAGCCCAACAGGGCCTCAAAGTCGGATGCGCCACCCTCGCGGAAGATGGTCGACGAGTAGAAAGCCATGATGTTGATGCCGCACATTTGTTGCGCGATCATCACCGTGAACGAGGCCAGCGTGGCGCGACGCACGCGCGGCATGGTGAACAGCTGCGTGAACCGCGAGAGGTACGTGGAGTCGTCGCCGACCATGTCGTGCTCGATCTGGATCTGCGTGCTGATGTAGTACAGGTCCCTGGCGGCGAGGAGGGGGTGGTTTCGGAGCTTGAGGAGGGATTGGTATGCTTGGCCTGGTTTGCCGTGCTTGATGCACCATCTTGGGCTCTCTCTGTTTTTCGAGCGACGCGTTAGATTCGGTTGTCGTGGAACAAGTTCTGGGAAGGGTAGGGCGATGATAGGGGCCGAGAAAGGGTCAAAGGAGACTGCAAGAGGGTTTGCAAGCTGTAATACTTACGGGCAGAAAAAGACCATCGCAGCAAGCGGAATGGCAGGGATAAAGGCTGACCCGAGCTGGAGTCGCCAGCCGATGTCGCCGGCATCCCAGACGGCCAGGTTGAACGCAGTGCCCAGGAATATCCCAAAGGCCGTCCAGAACTGCCACGTCATAACAAGAGCGCTGCGGACAAATGTTAGCCAAATGAGCTATGCTAGCGTTGGCTATCCTGATAGCAACACTTCCAGGGCCTAGTCTCTGGAGATGGTCGAGGCGACTTACCCTCGAATCGCAGCGGGAGAGTTCTCAGCAGCAAAGACCGGTGTAGTGGCGCCCTTCAAACCCATACCAATGCCCATGAGAATACGTGTGGCCAGTAACTGTTCCCAATTTTGGCAACACGCTCCTCCAATCGGCGTTGCAATCAAAAAGACTGCGGAGGTGAAGATGGTCCCTCGACGGCCCAGGTAGTAGTTGCAGGGATCAGACAGCCAGCAGCCCAGAAACGCGCTGCCAATGTAGGGCGCCGAATTGACAAGGCCGATGATCCAGAAGTCTCTCTCGTAGCCCGGCTGTCCTTCTGGTGTGTTGAGGCCGAAGGCTTCCGGGAACGACAGGTTGGCGCCGTTGGTCCCGGTCTGATCCCAACCCTGGACTGCGGCACCGATGGAGCAGACGATGACGGTCATGTAGAGCTTCCAAGGGTGTTTCCACTTGCGGGAAACCTCCGTGCGAAGAGCATCGTTCTCGTCGTCGGTGAGGAATGTAAAGCTCTCGAATTGCGCGGGGTTCTGGGCCACCAGGGCGCCCTTCTTCATCAGCTCGATTTCGGAAGCCAAACCGGCACGGTTTGCGAATTCTCCAACCTGTCGGCCACAGGGTCAGTTGTGACTGATCTAGAACGGTGGAAGTTGCTTACGTCGGCTAACAACTCTTCTTGAGGGATATCAGCAAGCGGATTTGAGATTCTGTCAAAGCTTAGTCCAAAATATATCCGATGACCAGGCGCGCGGCGTACTTTGCATCCAAGTTCTTGTTTCTGTTGAGATCAGCTATGGACGAGCGCCGGCGCTCCGGACCTGGAGACTTTTCATGGTGGTCTGCGCTGGGCCTGTGAGCGAAGCCGTCGATGTTCTTGGGTTCCGACATGTTGGTGTCCTAGAAGACCGGGACTGCGAGAGTATCTCCCAGATATGTGGTGACAGAGGAATTCAGAAGAGGGACCACTGGATTCCATCTTTTTCATATACATCGATTATCTGTTCAGCTGCGAGAACCCCGCGCGCCGATCAAGGCCATGGGACAGAATCCATGTTGCGGTGACATCGTCTCAAACATCGCAAAAGTCTGCATCAACGGCCTCAGTAAGTACGGAGCCCAATCCACCTATTCAGTAGCCGGCATTGCGCTTCTCGAGGCCAGGTTCTCTGGGGCAAGCATTGTGGGCGCCCGCTTTGCCTGCAGGCGAAGCCCTTGGCAGCCGAGAAACCTCCACTGCACCAAGAGCAAGAAATGATTGGCACATGTCATTGGGCATTGCCCAGAAATGAGTCTCAATAACCTTACTTGTGGTTGGTGTCCCAGACGGATGCAAGCTCTGCCTTGAACTCGTGGCCCGTCAGTCGTCGTATACAGAGCACAATGTGAGTGGAGTGTGGATAGAGAGAGCTTCCAGAGAAGGCGCAGCACCTCAGCATGGGCGGGGAGTGGTTAGGTGAAGGAAAGGAGATGGAGTCAGTCAACAATGTGACAGCGGGAATGCCTTGCCAAGGTGCTTGGTGGACGCCAAGGGCGGAGATCAGCATTGGCCTGCTCGGCGGGATTGGGAGCGTTATCCATGGGGTTATTGAACCGACCTTGTCAGTCTTTGATGCTCGAAAAGCTACGTCGGCCTTGGTTAGAGAATGAGAACACCGTGGTGATCGCGCGTCATTGCGGCCAGGACGTAGAATGGGGCTGCAACGTTGCGCGAATCCGACTCAAAATGTGCTGGCGAGCATGGATGGTAGGTGGCTCGCTGGACTCATGGCTGTCCTTCAGCCACGGTCTCCGTAGGAGTCAACAAAAAACAGAGAGCATGTGTTGGAGACCATCAAGCATCAGATATTAGATTACCTGCTGTCCGTTCAATTGCCAATTCGCCCATCATCCGCGCCAACTATTCGATAGCACTTCATCCCCATACCAAGCATGGGCAATCTGCATAGGGGGTATCTCTGAATCATAAAGGACAATAGAATACGCCGTTCTCGCCAGCTGATTGCGCATGAATCCAAGATCCGAATGTTGGTCGGCAGATCATGTATCATGTCCTGATGACCCACCACTTTCTCCATCTAGACGCGACTGCGCCGGTACCAGGGGCGGCGGCGTGCATATCTGGCAGCTTTGGTCAGCCCATAATGACTCCCATGAGGGCTGGAGGTCAGACTTACGCTCCTTCAGCGGCTGGAGCGGCCGCGACACCCTTGCGTCTCTCGCGATGAATGAACCAGATACCCACCAGGGCACTCAGGATCCACAAAATCGCAGACAAGAAAGAGAACGCCTCGGCAGATCGATAGCGTCCGCAGAACCCATGAAAGCTGATTTGATTCCAGTCAAAGGTGTCTCCATCACAATCAGTGCCGTTGGCCCATTCGACCAGGAGCCCAAACGAGGCAAACCAGGCAAAAGCGAGGATGATATCCATAGGCCCTGTTCAAGAAGAGTAATCGGTTACCAAAGTGTCCCCCTTGTCCACCATATTGCGCACTTTGGAACGTACAGTGAAAGAAGCCGCCTGCGAACGGCAGCAGCCAAAGTAGACCGAGGAGAAGAGAGATTCCAGCCACAATCTCGATATAGATGAAGCGGGCCAGGGGCCAACCGTTGCCGTGGCGGTATTGATTTAGGTAGGAGCCGACAATGCCCGCAACAACCTCCACACGGTTAAGAAACGCTCGTCAGATCGGTCAGAGTTAGACTTACCCCCGCGAAAGCGAGCTCGCAGACACGCAGGCCCATAGATACGATTCTGGAGAGGACAGGCATTTTGACGATTGGTTAATTGGTAAGAAGGTTTCGGAAGGAGAGAAAAGAGGTGTTTGGAGACGAAGAGCTCTTTTTGCCAGTCTGAGAGGGAAAAGGTCGGTGAGGAGAAGTTCAAATGCCAGTGACTGGCGAGGAGGGTGAAGCAGTGCCTTAAAAGTGAAGAGAATTCGGTGAAACTAGGGTGTTGACAAGGCCACACAAAAAGTGCCCGTTTGCCCTGCCGGCCACCAACATCACTGCTCTGTCCTCACTTTGGTATCCTGGCAACCCTTGCGCAGGACAGCCATGCCACAGCCTGCCTTGATTTTGTGACACACCAGACGGTGTGTTGTCCTACCAATACCCTGGTTTGGACATGGGGTTCGATAGGCAAGGGGGCGCGTGACAGGGAAACGCGTGGTAGAGACATGGCACGACGTCATAGAGGACGATTTGGATAGGAAAACATGCTTCCAAAACCGGGCAGAATGCTTGAGCCTCACCAATCCGCGAACCCCACGGGGAGGTTATCAAGGAGAGGATATACACGCTGCTGGGAATCTTGAAGTCTTGTTTTGAGGCAGAAACTGGTAAGCGAGAAGCCACCGCCCGGAAATCAAGTCCATCAAGGCGCAAGGGAGGTCACGAGACCCCCATGACGTAGCCGCGAGGCTGGCATTCCAGATTCTCAGCCTCGAATTGCGCCTACAGCTGCCCTCCATGTCTCTCTTTTCAGTCTTCGTCTCTCGCTCTCTCGATGAGCTCTTTGAGGTCCCTAAGTAGAACAACCTCGCACAACGTCCATCTCGATTCGTGCATGCCGTGCTCCTTATCGTCATCCTCCCGCTCCCTCTGCTGCTTGTTCAAGTCAAGGCCCTCGCCTTCTCCTTAACTTCGTCCCCAAAGTCAAACACCCCGCCAAACATCACCTGCCTGCTCGTGTTGAGAATGATGTCCTTGAGTATCATCGTACGCCCCATCGTATCCACCCATTTGCCCTTGAAGCCGCCAACCGACATGCGTGGGTACATGTCGTCGCTCATCAACTGTGGATTCTCTTTCACATCTTCCACCCGCTGAATAGCCAGAGCTTGTGATACCTTGTCGGCGTCGGGAGGAAGTATAGGGAGGAGGTAGTCCTTGTAGGTTCTCAATTCGAAATCGGCCACGTTGAAGAGTGTCGCGGGGGTTTTGGCACGGTCGGGGAGGCCGTCGGGGGTGAGGTTCATAGATGGATGAGAGAGCAGAGCCCGGAGCAGAGCTGCATGCTGGGATGCCTTGTCAAACCGTTCTTTGGGTGATGGAGACGCATTCATGTTTGTGGTAATCGTGGATGCCGAAGTTGGCAAAGAATGATCAAGCTGAGCAGCGAAAAAGATGCGAGAGCGAACGCTAGGATCAGTGCTAGTGAGAGGAATGAAACAGAATAGAGGAGAGTGATACTTGCGGTCGGTAGGAGACAGTCCCAAGTCCTTGTCGACAGCGATGTCAGTGGCACTTGAGCGGTGAGGAGAATCTCGCCAGGTCGCGCCTGAAACGCAGGAGACGCGTCTCGGCAACCTTCTCGTAGCTCCCTACGTACCTACGTACCTAAGGTACGAGGTACTCGGTACATATTCCATATAGCCAAAGCATCGACATGCGATAATTTCTTCATCTACCTGTGTGTTGTCGATGGGACAGACTTTCCAGCGGTACTGTCAAACATGGCACCGTTGAACTCAGGAGACTCTCTCCCCCACGAAAAGATGCTTACGGACGTAAATCACCTGCAGGCTAGTAATTAGGCGCCATATTCAACTTATCCACCCCTAGAGTTCCACCCACTAGCCCCCATACAAGAGCCATGACTAACGAATTCTCCGTCCTCCGTATTCTCGTCGGGTAGGGAGTACGAGGTACTCGGTATATACCGAGTCCTTCTGGGCCCTCATGCCTTCACCCTACCGGTTGTTGGGTCCTCGAATTGAAGGCCCGCACTTGCTTCATCCCATTGTCCCTGGAGGAAGAAGATCGCCTTTTCCGCCAACTCGGACATGAAGACGCTCCAAAAGCTACCGTTGGGTGTATATTAAGCACGATTGATCAATCCTCCTAAACACGCGAAAGCCCAGGCAATGGTGAATCATGGTTTCCCCAGCAGAGGATGTGCCAACTGCCAGAAGAGAAAGATCAAGGTAAGAAGTATTGATCCCACCAACCGCAAATTCTGGAATACGTATATAACACTCTTTACAAGTGTAATCAAGACAGTCCGGCATGCATTCAATGCGTCAAGGCTGACTGGCCTTGCCCTGGCTATCGGCCCCGCGTTGACCTCTTATTTCGCGATCAAACCAAAGGCATCACCCGCAAATACCAAGCATATCGGCCGAAACCCTCCTCCATGTCTACATCAAATGGAAGCTCCGGACATCGTTCCTCCAATTCGAAATACTTGTATCCAGACGTGTTACCACGCAGGCTGGAGATGGACGTCATGACGCGAGCAGTATCGTTCTTCTTCTCTCAGTATGTACACCAACCCCTTGCATCCTCCGCGAAATTCCAACCTGGATCCTTCGACTATCTGCCGTCCCTGTACGCACAGGGTCATCCAGACGGCCCTCTCGTTACCATTGTGCGCGCTGCAGCGCTCGCCAGCTATGCCAACGTGGGGAATGTGCCCCGTTGGACAGTGGAAAGCTACCGTTTATGCGGGCTGGGCATTTTAAAATGTAGACATGCGCTTGGGGATCCAGTAGAAGCAAAGTCGGACGCTGTTCTTGCTAGCATCATGCTGCTAGCCATCTACGAGGTGAGTCTTCCGAGCCTGGGCGAATCAAGATGGCACGTAACGTAGGAGCGACAGACTATTGCCCTGAAAGGTCGAGAAGCTATGAAAGCATGGAGTCAGCACATGCTTGGCGCAGCTGCTCTGATCGACTTGCGTGGTCCTAGTCAGTTCCAAGACAGATCTAGCATTCAAATGTTCCTGCAGATGCGACGTCTCATAGTATGCGCCATCTTACTTCAGCTTGCGTTCTTGGTGCCTGCAGGAGAATATTGCTGACAAAAACTTGTGATAGATCCTCTCAGCTTACCAGCTCCAACGACCTGTGCCCTTTTCCTTGAAAAAGTGGTCAACATGGGTAGAATGCGCCGAGGTTGGCGAGGATTGCGAGTTCGTTCATCTCGCTAACCGTCTCGTGGAAATTGTCGAAACGCTTGCATCTGTCCGGGCATTGATCAAAGCATCCAAGACACCAGAAATTAGTGACATCTCATCTATGCTTTTGCCAATCGACAGCATGCTTCAGCGCTGGGAGGACCAGCTGCCCATCCGCTGGAGGCCTACCCCTCATCCTGCCTGCTGCTCTGATGATTGTTCCATGCACAGCCATTTCGAAGGAATGCCTTTTGACATCTATCCTGATTTATTCTGTGCCTCTATCTGGAACAACTACCGTGGTGCTCGGATACTGATTCACGAAATGCTGCTGTCTACGGCCGTTTCCCTTCCCACCACCACGGGGATCCACAGCAAGCAACTGCACACCACGATCAACCTATTGCACCGAATGAACACTGAAATTTGTCTGAGCGTCGAATATCATCTAAGACCCAGTCCAGAGATTCCACTCTACAGCTCCAATGATCATCAGAATGGAATAGGCACAGACTCAATTCCAGGCGGCGAGCTCCTTCTCTGGCCCCTCTTCATGGCCGGCATGTTACCTACGACTAGCCCTGAACGGAGAATTTGGATCTCGAATCATCTGAGACGAATTGGGGCCAATCTAGGCATTGGGTTGGCGCTTTCAATGTGCCAGATCTTGTGCCACGAGAGGGACACAATTCCTTTCTCACACAGCGAGCTGTGGGCGTATGGTGACTGCCAGGCCGAAGGCGTGTTGAAGCAACGCTAATGGCCAAGAAACGGACTAAATTCAACTCTGCATTGACAGATCAGAGCTCCCGTCGGATAACCGATGCCGAAAGCTCCCTGCAGACCAATTACCTATTATCCTAGTCGCACTCATGCGAAGCAGGGGCTTGACATTGAGTGAATATAGCCACCAATACTCCACCAGCGGTTCTTGATTGGTTTTTCCGCAAAGCTAACCAATCACGGACTGGCTTCCTCCTATTCACCGTTCTATAGCCGTTGTTGCTAAACGACGAGCGAATGGAAGCAGCATAGCCGTGCTCTGCAGCACGCTAACTGATCTAACGGCGGATGTGTCTCTCGAAATTAAACGTCGATATTGGCTCCGTTGTCCGTCTCAAAAGCAGAACCTCTGCTTGTTACTAATAGAAGGCAATTCTAACGATGCGGGCATATAAAAGTCCAGTGGCTATCTTTGCCAGGTCAAGAGAGACACAGACACACTGGCGACTTAAACTCCGTCTCCCTCACCAAGAATATGCTCCTCCCAGTGCTTTTGGCCCCCATTCTTGCCTTCAATGGCCTTGTGCAGGGTGCCAAGTTACCTGTTGTCGATCTTGGGTATGGACTCCATCAAGCAATAGGATACAACGTAGGCAAAGACCACTCGCGCGTCCACAAGATGAGACGACTGATGCCTTTATAGGAGACCTTTGACTTCTATAACTTCTCCAACATCCGATATGCTCGGCCTCCGACCGGCAGTCTTCGCTTCACAGCCCCCCAGCCTCCTTTGACGAACCGAACATTGCAGGATGGCAGCTCCGGAGGTATCTGTCCTCAATCGTACCCGGTTTGGTATCTCTGTGGCCTGGCTTTGCTCAGCGGCTCCATCAATTCCACCGATGCCTGCGATGCCAGCCTCATTCCCAAACCTGAGCCCACAGAACAAGAGGATTGTCTCTTCCTGGATGTCATAGTCCCGAAACAGATCTTTGCAAATGCCAGCACAAAACATACCACAGGAGCGCCGGTGATGGTCTGGGTGTACGGAGGTGGATTTACATTCAGCAAGATGTATCAGGATGGGAATCCCGTTGGGCTTATCCAGAGAAGCCGGGAAGAAGACCCCAGTGGCAAAGGTGTTATCTACGTTACCTTCAATTATAGGGTATGTCATTTCTTCCTTGTAACCTCTGACTCTCAAGTATATCTGACGCAGACATACAGGGGGGTGCTTTTGGTTTCCTATCAGGGCCCAACGTTCAATCGAATGGTACGGCCAACGCTGGCCTGCTTGATCAGCGCATGGCGCTCGAGTGGGTGCAGCAGTACATCCATCTCTTTGGAGGTGATCCGAAACAAGTCACCGTATTTGGACAGTCCGCTGGAGCCGGATCCATCATGCACCAGATCACCGCGTATGCGGGCTTGAAGGGACCAGCACCTTTCCAGAGGGCGATCTTGCAGTCCCCCGGCTTTGAACCATTCCCCAGCCACTGGGAGCAGGACAATCTGCTGCAGAAGTATCTGGGACTGCTCAACGTGTCGACAATTCAAGAAGCTCGCGGACTCCCCTTCGCCGCTCTCTCCGCCGCCAACGTGGAACTCGTCGCGTCATCCCCATACGGAACGTTCACATTCGCGCCTGCGGTCGACGGCGACTTTGTGCCTAGCCTGCCCGGCAATCTACTAGCGCAGGGAAACTACGATACATCTGTCCAAATCATGACGGGCTTCAACGCGCACGAGACATTGTACTTTACCAACCCGGACAGCACCAACAACTCCATCTTCCTGTCCAGCATCACGGCCACGTTCCCGGGCATCCAGCCCTCGGTTTCGGACTACGTGGCCCAGACACTCTACCCGCCCATCTTCAACGGGAGCTATCCGTACACCTCGTTCTTTGAGCGCGCAGAGCTCACGCTGCAGGAAAGCGCCTTCACGTGCAACACGTTCTTCCTCCAAACGGCCGCCAACCGCAAATTGAATTCCGTCCAGGCAGAAGACTACGGCTACCGCTTCAGCGTCCCGCCCGCCTACCACGGCCAAGATGTCGCGTACACGTACTACAACCCCGCGACGGCCTCTCCAAACGTCAACGCCACCATCGCCCTCCTCATGCAGCGCGCCCTGACACGGTTCGCGCTTACGGGCAAACCGAACCGCAAGGGCGACGCTGTGGGGACCACGATGCCCGTGTACCAGGGGACGTCGACGGCCGCGGCCGGCAAGATCCTGGACATGAACGTCACGGGCTTGACTGTGATTGCGGATCCCAATGACAATGACCGCTGTCGCTGGTGGCAGAAGTCGCTGTACTACTGAATTGAGCCGACAAGGGTATGGCATAGTACTGCGTATGGTACTCCGTATAGGCGAAGCACAGGAATGGTGATGTGTATGGTGTGGAGCAGTTAGCATGGAGTATTATGGCACGGGGTGTGCGCTGACCACCTGCAAGAGGTAGGTGCCTAGCTACCTAGCTAGGTATCAATCGTTACATCGTACTCAGCCACCACATGGATTTCTTCATCTTGTCAACATCGAAAGGTATACAAAGACCTCCTGTTGTTCGTCCCTTCATCCAAAAGTGGTGCTGTGGCTCGTCAAGTTTATTTTCTCTCTACATGCCCCTTGGGATCGGACACAGATATCCAGCACGTACGTGTAGCGTCGAAGATAGATAGGTTATTGAACGCCAGTCATGATTGAATCAGAGTGTGCACACAAGCTATAATCAATGGTATCTCTAAGCTGCAAAAGCAAGTGTATCAAAAAGCCCACGTCTTATTTCCACTGCTACACTACACCCTTGGCAGCTCAATGCTTGCCCTCCGTAAACCAGGCAGTCGCCCTGTCGACAATCGCCTTTCCGCCCGTCTCGATGACATCGCCGTGACAAGGAATGACCCTATCATAGTCCCACGACTTGATTCTCTTGGCCGACTCGGCAAAACCCTTCCTATCCTTGCCACCAGCTGCGTACCAGAGAAAGCGTTTTTGCCAGGTCATCTCACCCTTGGTGTTCATGATGCCTGCAAAGAGCTTGGTCAAGATTCCCGAGTTTGGGTGAGTTCCGGTCTTGGAGTATTGCTCGGTGGCAGGGAGGTTGAAGAGCAGATCGGCCTCGATCATGGTTCTGCTGGGTTTGTGAAGGAAGACCAACTCTTTGTTGGTGTGCGAGTGGAAGTATTCGTATGAGAACTCGGCATCGAATTCGGGGGTGATGTGCATGTCGAGCTTGTTCTTTGCAGAGAAAACGTGCACGAATTTTGTTCCCTTTGTAGCTGGATCACCCTCTCTCTTCTCTGGCAGCCCTTCCATACCAATCACTTCTGCTTCGGGGTATTCTTTGGCCCATGTGGAAATAAATATGTGATGCTCAATGTCTGGCGCAACGATGTATTTGATTGGACCCATCGACGTGACTTTGGCCTTAACATCCGGTGTGAGCGCGACGGGAGAAAAGACAGCTACATTGCCCGTTTGTAGCTTGACCAGTGTCCCGCGACCGCCGAGCTTGATGTGTCCGAAGCGCAGGAAAGGTACACTGAGCGTTGTGATATTAGGAGTGACGTCTCGAATGACCATGACCTTCGCGGGGTCAGCGGGAATCAAGGAGGAAGCGGATTTGGAGGTAGTCATTGTGAAGGCGCAGGTAAGAAGTTGTTGTGGTGATGTACTGTAGAGGTATTCGACCTGTTTGTGAAGTTATTGCAATACTGAAGACGCAGTGCTGATGAAGAAAAGCTCGGATTGAAACGCAGGGAAACCCTCATGATATACTTTTCCCTGAGCCCTCGTATACCAGGTATCAGACCTTCGTATCAATCTTTGTTCATGGTGGTGGCTTGCATTACCAGTTCATTCGGCTGACTTCTGGCCCAGTCCGCGTGGTTCAAGAACGCGACAGCGGTCGAGAGGTCTAAACGTCATGCTGAAAGTGGACACGGCGCCGCCACGGCCGTTGCTTTTCAGCAAGACAAAGCCTATTGCGGAAGAGCTTCAGGGTTTTCTCGGCTTGTGGTTTGTGAAACTGTCATCATCCCCTGTCGGTCAAACTCAAGTGCAAAGGGCCGCTGGAAAAGCGAGACTCACCTCTACTTACTCATCAAAACACAGCGTCCAGCCACCGTGCTCGCTGCAGAGCTGTGATTGTGATTGTAATGTTAGTCAGCCCTTCTTGTCAACCATCCCTCTCTTGTACAGGTTTGGGCTTGGGAAGCTTCACATTCCGCGAAACCAAGCGAATTGGGGCAATGGGTCGCCTCTTAGATGCTATTTGAAATACCATTCGACCGCTTGCGGCCTGCGCCCCAGGTCCGCTGAGTGCTCGGCCGTAAAGGTATTTGGAAACCAGCACCAACGAATACGACTGCGATCGGAACGAACCGTCTCTTTGGTATCTTCCTCAAGGCTCGTGTGGTAAGTGACAGTGCAAACAAGAAACCTGAGATTATTGAAGTCGTGGGCGTACTTGCGTACTGCCCGAACCCCGAGAGGTCAATACCACCGCAGATTCTGGATATTTGTGAGGTGTATATGGCTTGCCTTGACATGCGGCAGTCGTCATCTGCGGCGGGCTGCTATGCTGAAATTCGAATAGCAGAGTTGTGACGTGAACGATGTAGCTGCAGGTATGGAGAAGACCTCGAGGTCGGAATTGAAGTGTCGACCATGTTGTAAGATGATGAGGGGACTAGGTAGGTAAGGTGATGGCCAAGGTGCAAGGTGCAAGTGAAGGCAGGCTGCGCCGGATGCTCAGCGACGACAGAGAAGGTGCTTCACCTGACGTGGCCTTCTTCAGCACTGCGGCTTCATCATCTTACCGACTATTGTGCACCTATTTCTTAGCGTCAGTGACACACCAGACTCTCGATGCCCATTGTTATCACCTTGACGTCTCAAGACGACTTCGTGCGCACCACCATCTCCGTCATGGATACCGATACCGAGGCAGAGGACTGTCAGGTATTGCATGGCCTACAACATGGACGACGAGCTTCGCAGGAGGACACAGATGAAGAAGCGGCAGAGGTTGTCATGCCACACGAGACACGAACTTGTCTTGCTCAGAGCTGATGCTTCTCTAGGTCGCACAACGTTCACTTAATCAATCCAACGGGAAACCACCAATCCCTTCCTTCTCGCCCAGACAATGGCTTACGCCGAACATGATCCACTGGATCGTCCAGCTCCTCTCCGTCGTAGCATTCTGCGCCCTACTTTTGCCTTACCTACGATACACCCGCTCCAAGAAGAACATTGTGCGTGAGAGATGCAAAGAGGGTGCGTGGTCTCTGTATCAGAGCAAGCTCGCTCAATGTGACGCTCAAGCTGCGACGGAGTTCAGTTTTCGTGGTGGAGCATTCGGGTTGAACTGGATCGAGTACGGGACAATCTTACTTGCCGTGATAGCATGGCATTATGCGGCGTGGCTCTCCCAAGGCTGGATTATTGTGAGGATCTGCTTCGTTAAGACTGAGAGCGAGAGGTAGCGGCCATTACACAGACCAGCTCCATGTTACGAGTTGGCATCCAGTGGCGGACTAAGTGAGGGTATCAACGAATTATGTTGAACAATGGTGAACGGCATTTCTATTTCCTTGAACGCATCGTTTAAATGATCCTGTACGCTTACTATCTCAGAGTCCTCTGCAGCGCCAGTTTCAAGTTGTCTTCCAAGAGCCCGCTACCTCCACAAACATTGCTTGTCTCTTGTCCGAACTTCCGCTTTATTTCGTCAAACCACACATCGTTTTCTTCGTCACTCAAAGCTTGGTTATCAAGCAGCACATAAGCTGGTCCCTGCCCCAATTCTCGTATCTGCACGCCATCGTCACCAGCATCGGGGATGTTAGCGGACGCCGAAGACACCAACTTCCTGGGTTCCCTCCTCGGACTCTGAAGACCTCTTGGGGTGATAAGCAGGAGGTCTGGGTCATCTCCCGAAGATGGATTCAACGGCGCCCATGTCTTCCTCGTATCAGGAGACGCCAATGCGGCGTCCAGCATCTGGCTATCGATAACCATTCCCGGCGATCGCAAGAACAGTGCTTGATCATAATCCCATCGACCCCACTGCAGCTCCCCAAGTAATTGAGACCTGACGTCCCATGCATCGTATATTCGCACTGGGTGGTAAATGAGATTGTGCAATTCCTGGATTTCGCGCATAAAACTCAGTGTTGACGTGTAGAGAGGGGAGAAGTCCGTCTCCCACGTGGATGGATAGAGCAGTACGATAGACGGTTCTTTGGACAGCCGTGAGGATGACCGCTGGTGTTTTGCAAAAAGGAGAGCCGAGCACAGGTGATGGGGCTCGAGAAGAGCGAACATATATGCGAGTCGTTGGAGTGGCATTTGATCTCTCGAAGGTGATCCCGACAGTTCTGGAGAAGCATCCAAGGGCGCTCCATTCTGACCCTCGACGATTACTGGCACTTGTACCGAGTCCAGCATATCTCCCTCCCTTCCGGCCCCCTGAATACCCTCAATGACCATAACAGACTGCGAGCCATCTTGGGGCTGTTCCAACACTTTTGGGACGGTGTCATTGTCTTCATGTTGAAATTGAGGAGGCAGCGTAGGCACAGGCTTTCGTTCAGGCGGTCGCCGAATGGCTTCTTGTATGGACCGCACGGATTGCTGTTGTAGCACGTATCCCGAGAGAAATAACAGGAATGTGAACATGCAGACAACGCCGCTAGAGATAATGACCGAGACGGTCGACGATGTTAGGAGGACCATTGCTCTGCAGGGATCAATTCGTGATCCGAGAAACAGGAGTGTTCGTGCAGTTGGTTGGTACCGTGGTGTCGGCACGAGGAAGATTCTTGGCTGGCCCCAACTTGAAAGATTAGGTCTTCTTGGACGTCTACCGGTATGAGTTCAGACCGTCGTCTGCTCTTCTCAGGTGGCTTCGGATGATGCCGCTCATACTAGGTATGCCGGGAACTTGTCGTCCTGCTAATACTTAGAGGATCGAGTCCAGAGGCTTGTTTACAGCCTCGTCGCGAGGGACAACCAGATTTCTTGGCGGGCCAATAAAGGCTCGCGAGGCTCCCGCCAAAGACGCCGCTTTAGAATCGACGTGGTTGCGGCTCTGCTCATTTTCCACCTTGTGTTCTCCTGCTTTTCACTTCTTGTCGGATAATTAATATGTGCTCCTCTTTCAACCTCGGCCTTTTTCTTCGGCAGTTCTATTGGATCTTCTCCCTACGAGGTACATGCATTAGTATGCTGCTGAACCCTCACTCAGTACTCGGTATCCCGGCCAGGGTCCACCAAGCTCTAAGGTTCGCGAGCTGCAGATCTGGCCCTTCTGGACCCCTTCTTGGATAGGCTTTCAATCAATGGATTCACTTGTTCCACGCAGACCTTTCTGTTTTGTACTTTGAGCCGTACAAAAGTACAACAACCGCCGTGAACCTGGCCATTTCCTCCATATCAGAAGAAGATGGCTACAGTCCAGCCGCATCTGCACAAAGCCTTCCCGGTTTTAATGCCATGCCGCTGTCGAAGTGACACGAGGATGCCTGCGTCGGATCATCCTTGCAAATGTGCGCCTACGAGGTAGCACTCACACGGAACTTCGAAGCGAGCAGCTTCTGAGCGAAGTCTGCATGCATGTGTCCAGACTGCTGGGAGGCATCCCTTCTATCTCGGGACGGCTAGTGTAATCTGCATGTCTGAGCCACTGCCTCTTGGTCGCCTTTTCGTGATGAACGAGCGGCCAGCCTCATTCATGGAACCGCTGGACTCAGCGACGGCGGTAGCCACCCGATCACATGAGCGGTACTATTGGTCGGAAAAAGTGATGGTTTCTGTCGAGCCCATGTCCATAGTGAGGCTGAAGTCTGACCTTCGAATCTCGACCCTTCCCCTCCTTTCCCTGACCAAACCTATATATTTCCGCGTCGCACAATCGGAGCGGCTTCCATTCTCCCCTTCCAGCAAGATTTCGAGGCAAACCCAAAGACCCTAACTCAAATCTGCACTGTATTGCACTGTTGACCATGGCCAACGGCGATGCTTGTGCTGACTGTGAGCGGTCTCATGTCCACGTCTGGCTTTGTTCAGCCTGTTCAGGTATCTCGTTTTGCAATGAATGCTGGCCAAAACAGGCTGCCCACAAGGCAAAGACCACGAATCTCGGGAATCGCTCTCATGTGAAAGAAGACAGGGCCACGATATTGATGATACGCTCAATCCTGGAACCGCCGATGGATCCTCAAGAAATCAGGAATCTGCACGACAAAGACCAGGGCACAAGGTGGTTTGGAGTCGTCAAATCATCTGATGGAAGGAAATCAGAGTTTTATGACTTTGGCCGTTACGGTCAAATGATGCTGGATAGCCGGCCACTCGGCGGCGCGGCGAGATACCCAAAACTAGTCTCTTTCATCGGAGACACGTGTAGGTTCTCTCAGATCGGCCACCTGGTAACTCTCTGACTTTGGCAAGATGCCGGCAAAAGTACAATCGTGAAAGCGCTGGTTTCTCATGGCGGTTTGCTGTCAACCGAGGCCGACCGCAATTCTTTGCAGACCCCTGTTCCGGGTTCCAGAGCCAATGAAGGAACAGCAACGTCTGAAGGCGTACACTTGTATGCGGATCCGGAGCATCTAGAGGTTGCGATGCCGATCCTTTATGCTGACTGCGGGGGTCTGAATGCGGGTGAGAAAATGCCTTTCGCAGTGCAAGAGTCGTCCCATTCCAGAAGGATGCCAAAGGAGTCAAGTGGGCATAGGAAACTAAGAAAGAGGATGCCTGGGAGATCTGTCCCTATTGAAATGGACAAAGGCAAACGATCCAGTCAAAGGGACTCGGGAATATGCTGTCACCAATTTCTACCCTGGATGTCTCTATACTTTCTCTGATGCTATTGTTTTCGTCCAGAGAAATCCGAAGTGAGTACGTTTCATTCAGGAAGAGTACCCACTAACAAACGCAAGCCAACTCCACATAACCTACAAGTATCTCGTCGACTGGGCAAAACGCAGCGTCGAAAAGTCGCTGAATCAACCTATTCTGCCGAGCGCGATAGTGGTCCTCAACGCGGTCGAGGTGGCTGGTAAAGAGGAGAGATGGACGATCGAAGACGCCACTAAAGAGCTTTTTCCGAGACGTTGAAGGCATCACGACCACTGAACCGGATCTAAGAGAGCTCGCGAGGAACTTCGCTCCTGAAGGTCATCGTCGGGGCTTGTTCGCCCGAGAGTTGCTCGAATGTTACTATCGATCTGTTCGCGTCATTCGAATCCCCGCGAAAAGCTCCGAGCCGTACAACTTGATCAACAACCAAATCTTGCAACTCCGAGAGGAGATCGTCAGTGTATGTCAGACCGCTCACTACGAGAAAAGTATCAAACGCCGGCTGGCCAACGCCGACGACCTGCAGCAATATCTACAAGCAGGTTTCGAGCATTTTGCCAACGACATTGAAAGACCTTTTGACTTCCGAAGGGTGTCCACTCGTAATAAACTCATTGCCCACGATTTTGGCGACCACATTTTGACGTTGGCAAGAACAATCCACGAGAGTACTCGTCACGAGCGCCTGCAGCCGATAATGCTCCTCGGTGGCTTGTGTTCGTTGAGAGCATCGTGCATTCTGTTGGACTACGTCCGGAATAACTTACAGGGTAAGTCAGTGCTGCCTTTCGTGATGCTGAGATTTTTCAATAACATCATCACAGGCCCTGTGATTGACTATTTCCTGAAGGACTACGCCCCTTTCTGCAAGACAGCCTTACATATGTTCTGCAACGATGTTATGCCATGTGAATACACTAGTAAGAGAATTCCGCATTGTTTCAATGTCAAGTCAGCCCACGACAAGGGACACCAGAATGAGAAGGGCACGAGAGAAATCGGGGAGTATAAGTCTTCTCTTATGGCTTCTTCATATGAGAAGGTTTGGCTGAAGAAGATCGAAGACAATCTGAAGGCGGTCAACAGCACTTTTATACAAGAGCTCCGCTCGAGGGTTCCACTTTCAAGGCAATCTCGAACAGATCTTTCCGGTAATCACGAAGGCTCCATTTCAACGGACATGAAACTAGTCTCCCAACTACATGACGAGAAGCTCGTCCCAGATCAAGTCTTCTCGGGACTTTATTAGCTGTGTGAGCTGCTTTCGATGTCTCATGGCTACACCTGAACACGCTTTGGAATGTGGTCACGTCCTTTGTGACCCTTGTATTCGGGAACATGGGGAAGAACAGGATGATCTTATCACTCTGGTCGGAAGCTGCCCGCTGCATGGAGGAAAGATATATGAATTGGGAAATAGCCAAGAAACCTGAATTCGCAGGCCTGCGGATTTTGTGCCTGGACGGGTAAGTGCGTCTCCGCAGCCTCTTAGAAGACACTAACAATGGCGACTCAGGGGAGGAATCCGTGGCATCGTGGAGCTTGAGATCTTAGCTGCCATTGAGAACTGTATCAACAACAACCATCCGACCCACGGGATTCAAATTCAACAACTGTTCGATCTTATTGTGGGAACAAGGTAAGTGTCCCCGCGCCCGTCTTTCTGCGAATTCTGACACGCCTAGCACTGGTGGCATCGTCGCTCTCGGTCTGGTTGCAGCGCAGTGGTCTGTATCTGAATGCACGCACAAGTTCCTGTCTCTTTGCAAAGAAGCATTCTCGGAACGGGAGTTTGCAGATACAATCTTCGAAAGTCTGGCGACCTTGAACCACGGGAGCAAATATAGGACGACACCATTGCATAGAGTATTGAAGGAGTCTTTCGGCGACGACCTTTTGTTTGGGGGCCGAAGTGACGCTGCGAGATACACCACAAAGGTAGCTGTGGTGTCTACGTCAGGGACGGGGAACCGAGCCTTGATCATGGCCAACTACAACCGCCAGCAAACTTCTGATCCCGGATACACTTTGGAAACCGCCAGGGCGCCCAGCGAAGCATTTCATGTCTGGGAAGCTGCCGCGGCAACCTCAGCTGCTCCATCATATTTCAAACCTTTTGTGCGGCGTGGAAGAACTTACCTCGATGGAGCCATCAATCACAACAATCCTGTGATTGTCGCGAAAAGAGAACGAAGGCTGCTGTGGCCAGACGTCGAATCACGCCACCCGGATGTTTTTCTCTCACTCGGGACGGGTCAACATGAAGCAGAGATGAAGCGAAAATTGGAGAAACTCTCTGGTCATTCCAGAGAGGACCAACTGAGAAGGAAGCAGCAGCAAAACGAAGGATCGCGAGATTCTCGAAAGCGCTATCGAGCCATCAAAGGCATCAAAAACTACCTCAGCGTCTTGGTAAGTATCATTGTGCCATTCTCGTTCCACCAGTGCCAGTGGCGAATGGTTATTCTGACCTTGATCCTCCAGTTTGACAAGATTGACAATATCCTCGACACTGAATGGTCCTGGCACGAGTTCTACCGCGACACGGTGGGCGAACATTGGGCAACCGATTTCGCGTCCCACTATTTCCGCATCAACCCTGACCTCAAACAAAAGCCACCGGCGTTAGATGCAAAATTTGAAGTGGATAACCTTCAAGCGAAGGTACATAAAATGCTGAGACAGCCTCCGTTGTCCCGCGAGATTACAGAAATTGCGAACGCCCTGGTTGCCAGCACCTTCTATTTCCGAAAGGACGAGTCCCGCGTTTATGGGGAAAAGCACAATCAGACCTTTGTTTGCAGCGGTGAGTGCAAATGACTCGGGAAGGAAGTCGCTGACAAGGTCGAAAAGGTCAAATCCGCTGCAAGCTCGCTCATCAGGACCAGAGCATCAAAACCCTGGCTGAATTCCTGCAAAATCACATTATTGGAAACTTTGTGCCTAGCTTTGTTGTGAAGAAGCGTTTGGCTTCGTCGGAAGAATTCACGGTATGTATTTACTTCCTCGCAACCTGCGGGACGTTTCTTTTACAAGGGCGTAGAGCTGAATCGTGCTACAGCTTCTCGATTTAGACAAAGACTTCCTTGACGACATGTACACTCGGAAAGTATTTGACGGAGGATGGACTGGAGAGATCGAGCTTCGGGACCGCGAAGAACCAACCTACATCCTTCTTCGACTGCGACAACTTAGCTCGAGGTCTAACAGAGTCTCCACATGCGACTATCCCATCAGCGGCTTCCCGCGCAAATTCAACGTGGAGAATGAGAGAAACGGTGAGACCCCTCTCGACTACATTTTACTTCTCGATGCCGGAAGGACTGACAAACGTGCAGCGTCGAGAATGCAGAAGCGAGTGCAGGAGCTTGCCAGGCGCCGTGAAGCTGGGGGCGAGGCTGCCGCTTCTTCGTCTTTTTCACCTACGATCCAGCCCACCGCCTCAAGGTCGTCATCCAACAACAACCGCGTGTCGACTGCAGAGAGTCTTGCGGATTCGGATACGGAATACGAGGATGGGCTCCTGTCAGAGCAAGTCCTGAAGGAGTATGAGGTGTGGTCGACACCAGACTGACTGGGGTTTCCTTGATGAAGATTTTGAGAGGACAGGCACGCAGGTTATGGCGACATCCGCGTCGATGAATATCTGGAGAGCTAGCTACCTAGGCAGGTACATGTAGATTTCACTCTCAATAGCCATTTCTTCCCTTCATACCTCGTCCATCTTTCCCAGGGGTATCGAGGGGGTGCATAGAGCGGCACTAGGCTAAGCCCAAAGAAGGATGGCGGCTTCATGACGTTGTTGCCGCCCTGCAAGTCTGCGCAGGGCACATATTTTGGTATGTCATGAATGAATATGTTCAACTAGGCCATACAAGTTTGTCTAGAGAGCGATAGTCTCTATCTCCCCTCCTCCATCAGCGATTGAGCAGCTACCATGACGCACCGCGCCGATGCCTCCAACACACTCGATAACCGCGGCTACAGCGGTCCGCTGGTGCGCGGCCAAAATCCTGCCCTCCTCCTAGAAACGGCCATGCGCGACCGCATTACCGACTCTCTCTACTGGAAAGAACAATGTTTCGGGCTGAACGCGGCCACTTTGTGCGACCGAGCCGTTGAGCTCACCTACATCGGCGGCACATATGGCGTGGCCATGAAACCTACGCCCTTCATCTGCCTCGCATTCAAACTCCTGACCCTCGTCCCCGACCGAGAGATCGTGCTCGAATATCTCCAAAATGGGGGGGAAGAGTGGAAATATCTGAGAGCCCTCGCGGCGTTCTATGTCCGCTTGACGTTTGAGCCCGCAGACGTATACAAGACCCTGGAGCCGTTTCTGGAGGATTCGCGAAAACTACGGCAAAGGAGGAAAGAATCTTATGTGTTAATACACATGGACGAGTTTGTGGATAATCTGCTTACGAAAGATAGAGTTTGCGGGACAAGTCTGTGGAAATTGCCCGCGAGGCAGTTGTTGGAGGATCTGGAACAGCTGGATGAGAGGGTCAGTCCGATGCAGGCGGAGCTGGACGCCATGGAAGAAGAGGAGGAAAAGGGCGAGAGACAAGACGGGGATGAAGATATGGAAGATGGGGAGAGAAATGGAACGGCCTCTGAGCATGGGAGAAGTCCCAGGTCGTTGAGCAGGAGTAGGAGCGGAAGCAGGAGCAGGAGTCGATCGATCAGTGATTGAGGCAAAAAGCACGCATTACATGGTCCGCCCCAACAGCAGCTAATCCACGACCTCAAACGACGATAAACTCGTCGTCAGCGGTAGACGGTGACTCGGCCCCCTCTGATCTCGACTTGGCCACTTCACCCTCGATATCCCCGACACCGTGTCCTGCGTCTTCCGTCCCGAATGGCGCAATCATCGATACCTGCGATCTAATGAGGTCGATCAGGGATGTGCTGTCGTCGTGGCGCTCCCACGTCGGATGCCTGATATGTCTCTCAGGGGCCTCGACTTCCTGCGACGGCGGTTCATCCTGAGCCGTGGCTCGAGCGGCGTGCACATCATTTTCGTCCTCATCAATATCGCCTTTGGCCGAATTCTCCTCGAGATGGGCGGACTGTTGAGGCTCTTCATGAGTAGAGGTCTCCGGATCTAGCTCTTCGTGCTCTTCAGCCGCTTCATCCTCCCAGTTCACAGGGTTAGGCCCCTCAGGACTCCTGGGAAGCGCCAAGTTGAGAGCATCAGAGCCCACAGACTGGTCATCGTCGTCATCGTTTTCGCTCCTAAACGATCGCTCAGACACATTTTCGCTATCGGCAGCAATATCGTCAGGCTGACTCCAGTTTCCCTCGCCCGACTCCCGACTCACAAGGTCCCGTCCCCTCCACACCTGCCGCCTCACATACCTCGTCCATTCAGGAGCATCGCATGAGGCATCGAGTAGTTGGGGCATGCTCGGGCCACCAATGTCTGTGTTCACGACATTCAGCAGTGTTATGGAAAAGCCACTGCCACGCATAGCTCCATAGCTAGCAGTGTCACTTAGTTTTGCAGGTATGACCGCGCCAACACGGCCATAAACCCGAACGGGCCAGATATTCCACTGCTGTTGCAGCTGCTCGACCGTCATATCGATCACGTCGTTGACCCGGTCTCTGTCCTTGGGCCGGAGAGGTTGATCGAAATTGACTAGCAGCACTGGCTCATTGGAGTTTATGTGGACATGCCTCGATCGCGGGGTAGCAGGGTCAAGGAGCGCTTTGAGCACCGAGGCGACCGTCTTGCTGTGCTCGTCGATACTGATATCAGGCTCGATCTTGACGTGTGATGAGTCCCAGGTGATCAAGTTCCTCGCGACGAGGCTGGCGACTTTGCGAACATCCTCGTCGCTGTAGCCACCCCAGTTCATCAGGGCGTCACATATTTTAGCCACGAGGAGGATCCCGGTACCTGTATTTGCTGTGTTTGTGTGCTCGTCGCCAAAGGGGACAACATCTTCCACTTCAACCCCGAGGGATCCTGGTAAGTCGAGGATGCTCCTTTGAGCACTTGCGCCTGCCACATCCATTCTTATTCTCTTCTCTGAGAACCTAGGATAGATATCCGCGATGAGCTTGGGTGAGGTCAGTGACCTTGAGCTGTAGGATGCAGCCACGCCGCCGCGCGATGCGTGTAATCTTTCTCGCGTGGTTTGTGTCCAAACCGATGAGATTTCGAGGATCTATGAGCTGCCGAATCCTGATAATCGCGTCAGAGCAGCAGGTTGCTAGATCTCGCGCAGAGCAAACGTCCGTGGAGTCAAAATCACTTAAATGTTCGCATGTACTCTGTATACATATATCCCCCAGTTGTGAAGAAGTGATAAAAGATAAGGCAGAAGGCAGTAAGTAGCTATTTCTCCTTCTCTACATATTATCGAATAAATTATCACATGTCATGCCATGCTCTCTGTCTTGTCCGGGAACCCCCAATCGACCCATCGATGAAGATCGCTGACGTCGAGAACGTTTTGATCGGCGCTGTTGTTGGGTAGCGGGGGGATGTGTTAATATGTAGTAAAATAACCGAGCTGAAAGCGGTACGATAGGATTCGGATACTGAAAAGCCGCTCCCAATAATACTCGGTAGCCATGGCCCAAATATGTACCAACCCTTATGTGTCTTACCACCAGGGCCTTTTTATCATCGCCACTCTCGTTTTTCGTGTGACTTGTCAATATGTGTACCTGTGCCCTGTATATCTTTATCACAACCACCGACCCTGGAAAGGGGGAGATAATATCGCAATACCTTAGGGCACCGGAGGTGAATATTATTGAAACAGTGTAAATAATTATCACATTTGCGGTCCGCAAGAGTGGGATTATTTTTTGCTTAACTAGGCTTTGTGAAAAATCAAAAGATGATATGGTAAGGAGGGGGATTTTCAGCCTCCCGTGAATGTCCATGCACCAACCAGTTCTTGTCCATCTTTGTGTCGATTGAGGTCTAATTCGTTTCGCTTGTTTTTTTGTCTTCTTTTTGGATTCTCTCTGGTCTGGCGTTGATCGCGTCGGGTTTTGTGGGTTACATGCGTGCGGGTGAGATCCTTTTCGTCACCTCCTGCGTGCTCCTTGCGGCGGGTGGTGGTGGTGGTGGCGGTGGTGATGATGTATCTATCTTCTTCTTCTTTTCTTCTTCTTCGCATCGGCCTTGTCGAGGTGGGTATCCCGCCGCTCGTGAACAGATCCCGTGGTTCAACCCACACGGCGACACCACACCTAGCTGTATCCCCCTTCTGGTCCAGCTACTCAACATCCCCAAACCCCTGCTGACCCACCCACTTCTCCTTCCACCCCGGAAACCACGGACTCTCGTCGAGCGTGTGATGCTGCCAATCCTTCTCCACGATCCCCTTCTGGATCTGCTCGCGCTCGTACTCCTCCAGCGCGGGGATGACCACGTGCTCGACGTGCCACGTGTTCTTGTACTTCATGAGGTTCTCCTTGCCATCCCGCAACACCTTGAGTACCAGGCTGGGGATGTAAGGCTCGGAGCGGAACTCGGACACGGGTGTAAAGAGGGCCTTGAAGTTGAAGACGATCCCGCCCGAGAGCGGTAGCCGGCGGAGTGTTTGCCAGTCGACTCGCAGGTGGATGCGTGAGAGGTCCAGGTCGGGGGATTGGAAGTCGCGGTACTTTTCGTGCGGGTCCCCGGGTGGCATGTATAGAGGTTGGTCAACCTCTAGACCCCACGAGCCGCGCTGGATGGGTTTGGGAGAGGGCATTTTGGTGAAGAATCTAGAAAATCACCAACGTTGGTTAGCAGGCCACAGAACTAATAGTATAGAGATGAAAGGGAGGCCAGGGCTTACCGATCCATGCTGAACTGCATCTTCTCCTTGTAGTCCGGGATCGGCGCGTGGATCTGGTGCAGCTGCATCCCAATCTTGGTCCCGACGTTCCACCCCAGCGCTGAACAGATCATACCCGCCCGGAAGTGGTAGTACCCGGTCTCCGGGTTTCGCAGCATGATGGCAAAGTCTTCAGGAACGTTATCCAATAAGACCAGAAGAGGATGCTTGGCCGAGACGTCCTGTTTTGTGCCCAGGATCTTGTTCTCGAACGTCTTCTTGTCAGAGCCGAGGGAGAAGTACTGCGGGTACCGGGCGCAAAGGAACTGGAGCGCCATCTCCATGAGTTCTTTGCAGGCCAGTTCGGATCCGGGCAGCCACTGGAGGACGGCCTCGCCGTGTTCGGCGTACAGCTTCTTGCGTTGTGCAATTCGCGTGACGTACGTGTTTTCCAGCTCCAGCCACCAGTCTGGCTCTAGCTTGGTAAGTGCTGTAAGGGGGAAAGAGTCAGTCTAGTAATATAAAAGATGAAGAACATGGGGACTGACACATAGTCTGATGATATGCCCATCGGAAGGGTCGGTAGGGCCGTGGAAGTGCTTTGTTGATGTCGTGTTCATGGTAGGGTTTTGGGAGCGGAACTCCGCTGAGGGCAGCGTAATCGGGGAAGTCGCCGAGAGCTCGAATTTCTTCAACCTTGTAGCCGGTATAGACATATTTGTTGGAGTCAGCCTTGCGGAAATCCTCGCCAAATCCGAGAATAGATTTCGTCCAATTCTTCTCGTCGAATGTCACACTCTGCAGAGCTGCGCGGCGATCTTCGGGTAGCGAGGCAGCGGCCTCCACAAGGTTTTCTCTGGTTAGAGGCGGGAACGTGTTGACATATTCGGACGACTTTGGTGGAGAGTTGTTGGGCTCCTTCTTCTCTGGCGAGAGGGAACGAGGAGGCGTGTCTGCACTTGACGAACGACGACCTCGTAACGTCAACCTCCTGTAGACGACTTCTTTTTGACGTTGACTGAGGCTCAGATAGGTGATGATGCCGACACAGATGGCGAGACCCACGTAGAGCAGGGTTCGCTCGTCCTGGAATGACCCCATCTTGACGAAGAAGGGAAAGGTCGAAAGAAAGCGAGAGATATATGTACAACCAGCAAGGACAGATCGATCCTGAGCAGTAACGGCTTAGAGGTGAAGTCGTCTCAAATCCTGGAAAGTGACAAGCCACAACCACCAACAACAGCCGAGAGGTGTATATCACCGTAAGCGGGCAGAAGCCAAGGACCGCTTGTTGACAATCAATGCCAGGGACGGTGAAAGGGCGTTTGGTATAAATATCGGCGGCGGATCTCGAAGATCTCCCGAACAGGACAAAATGCAAGCAAAACAAAGATAAATGGGTCAAGTCACACCACCGAGGCTTAGCAACCTTGAGGACAGCGGTAAGACAAGACCTGCCTGTAGAACAAAGGCACAGAAAGAGCAGGTAAAAGGTCAGAAAGGTTGAGCTACCAGCAAGCGATGTGGAATTGGGGAAATCAGAGGGGGAGTTGATGATGTTGTCTGAAGGGAGAAGTGAGCTCAAATGGGTGTAGAGCAAGCAGGGACGGCGGCTGTGGCCAATGGCGAACCCCACCGCTTATTGGAGAGGAGTATAGAGCTATCAGTCCAGATAACTCAGACCAGGTACTTTGATCCAAAAGGCCATGAGGACGGCTGGACAGGTACCGGTGGCGTAGCCTATTCTTGTCGAGGATGATCGCAGTGGTTCGTGCCAGGTTATCGAGCAACGTGCGAGTGGCTGATGCGTGAGCCCAAAAGAGCAGAAGCAGAAGGAAGCCAGCGAGCCAGATCCAGGGACGGCTCGACTGGCCATCCAGGGATCCGAACAAGAAGGTCGATGGAGCGAGAAACCGATGCTGGTCGTCCGAATGCAAAGGCCAGCGGTTGGCTGCACGGACAGCCTTGCCATAAGGGGTTTAGTGCGATATTGATACGGCGATAACGTATTCAATCCACTGGCAGCCCCTGATTGGTGGACGCTTGACCCCGCGACCCCCACTTTGACCATCCATCGATTGTTCCTCTTTCGGGCAAATCTATCCCGGCCTCGACATCTGGGAGCTTCCCTTCGCCCTGCTCTCTTGGAGCCAGGGTCACCTCGCCTGACAACGTGAAGACAAACGGTCCCGACAGCAGTCCTCACCGGGCGAGCCAGTCGAAGTCTAAGGTGCAACATGTCTGTGCCATACACGCAGAGCACAGAAGAACAGCCAATCTCATGATTTGTTGCTCCTGTGCCACGTCTATTCTCGTCGCTTGTAACGTCAGCCTGGCCGAGTTCTCGAAGCCATCATGAGAACGACCATGCTGTAGCACAATGACTTGTGCAACGTGCCTTCAGTTGGCCGCCCAATCACTTGGATGTGTCCACACGTGGCCACCACCCCTCGGATGCTTGCCGATGTGCTTCTGGGCCGCTGATCGTGAAAAGGACATTTGCAAGTGCTATCATCCTGACTGTGAAAGGAGCCAATTGCACGGACGAAGAGACGCGGATTTCTGGTTTCCCGGTGGCCGCTCGAAGCCACAACTGGAATTCCTCGCCGGTGGTACTGGTGATTGAATACCGCTGGCTTGACGCCCTTGTGTAGGACAGCTTTGTGAGATTTGTACCCAGCCACTTGGTTCACCCGTCCTTGGTGGCGGCTGTCGTCGCGTTTTCCTGAATTTATCTCAATCTCAACCTCGCAAGCACTTCTACCTCCAGCCTTATAAGGCAGGGCGGGCGTCAATATGATGATTTCGGCTACTTACCATCCAGAGCAGATCCGCAAGCCTTTCGTTCGCACTGCTGCGTTGCTCGACCCTCCATTGCGTTGTCGGACTCGTCGCTCAGAATGTTCAACCTCCAACCCTGCTTGTACAGGCCACTACTCGCAAGTGACATGGTGAAGGAATACAAGGTGACCTGGACGCCGATATCAAGCAATACCCACCGTCTTTACCTGCGAGTGCGACGGTAGCCCCAACAGCTGTCGACACAGCGTAAATGATCGTGTAACACCGGATATGTTGCAAGCTCCCCAATATTGAGGCTTCTGTTGCAACGTGAAGGTAGGACGCGGCGGGACTCGAATAATGGCAATACCAAGAGGATCTCCAATATCAATTCGGGCTCGCGCAGACCTATTCTGGGACATCCTCAAGGCAACTTAACCCCAATCGAGAATTGATGAAGGACAGTATAATGCTTGGTGCTCGCGTTCATGTGGGCGACAGCATGAATTTGTGCGTTGGAATTCTCTTAATACAGTCTTTCCTTCCTTGAACACGCAAATAGCTGGCACTTGCTTGCTCGCTTGTGTCAAATTGTCTGCAGTGCGTGGTCTTCGGTGCACGAAGCAATTCCAAAAGTCCTCCCCTTCGACACTACGGCCAAGGAGGATCCCGGTTCCTTGCTCCAAGCAAAATGGCGACGCGATTTTCTGATCGTGAAAAAGGGGAGAGTCGCCCCTTACAAGGAGTTTTGGAAAGCCACTCTGCAAGTCGCAAGGAACTTTTTGCTGTGTGCGGAAATCTGACAACATTTCTTGCAGTGTGAGACTCAGTGCAACGCTGGCTGTGCGTTCAACCGAGCCTTTGGACATTCAGAGCTGGACAAGGTATCTGCGTTGCGACAGAGATCGGACAGACGGTAAAAGTCTGAGGCCGGGAATATTTAACGATCCAAAACCTGGATAAGTGCAATCATGGATATCTCGACGCCTTCGCAGCTCAAATTCCTTGCAGGCCCAGGTGATAATCAGCGCACAAAGAGAAGTGGTTCGCCGATCGATGGTAATCCAGAGGCTGACACCGTTCCGAGCTGACGGCAGTGTAATCATTTGGCATGGATGGTAGGCAAAGCTACCACGACTTTGTTGGACTGAAAGGAGGATCGTCGTACAGTGCAGCCTTAAGCGTCCAACGTCGGTGTGCCACTCTCGTCACGATTTGAGGGGGCCTGAGAAGCCAAAGCAAACGAAGCAGCGCAATGTTGCGCTGGAGGCATATGCATTTCCGTTCCCCTCTCACAAACGCACCGCAAGAGCCGGCCTTAAGCGAAGCGGTTGGTCGAAGTCAAGTTCTTGTCGAGGCATGCTGTATGAGAGTGTCGAACCGCACGGGGAGCTCCTAGACCCTCGAACCCGGTACTATGAAACATGGCGAAGAAGGCACCAACGCACTGAGAAGGTCTCTGAATCCGCGCTGACGCGCTGGACATAGTTTGAATCCCGCTTGTATCGCCTTCATGCTGCCCTTGTCTGGAATGGTCGCTTCCTGTGCGAGAATCGCGTCCTTTTCCCTAGAATAAGTAAGTGTGCGGTGAACATAATGCGATCTTTGAGCCACGCAAAATCAATCCGGATGTCCATCGGTTATCCTAACTCGGCCTCATAGAATGGCTGTGAGGGTTAGAGCAGAGGATGGTGATGTTGTTGAAAGCCCCTCCAGGCTGTTGCGCGGAAAGGCTGCGCAGCGTTTACTGATGATTCACCGTAGCCGGCACTTCCAGCTTGATGCGCACTTTTCAATTTGTTGAACACGACTCTCCCTCAGGTCTAACGTCGTCCAGCATGCTCCAATACCACGTAGAGCAGGAAGGATGAGGACAATGGCCGAAACCCTATGTACTCGACCACAAAACAAGTACATCCATCATGGGCGCATTCGTGCCTCGCCGAATGTACCCTCACCTCGGGTCGATACCTAGATCCTATTACCTAGGCCACCATGCGGCCGGTTTGTCGAAGATGAAATCGATGATCTCGCAAATCGATCTTGTCATCGAGTGCCGAGACTATCGTACGCCTCTTGTATCTCGTAATCCGCTGTTCGAAGCCAACCTCGGGGAACGACCGCGACTGATCGTTTATACCAAGCAAGACCTGGGGAGTAATTTCACAAGTGAGGATAAGCAGGTATGGGCAGCCCAAGGACTGAGCTTGTGGGTAACCTTCTGACATGGACCAGAGGGAAAAGATCATCAAGAAATGGGATGTCCCATCCACCTCATTCTTTGCAGATGTGAAATCCCGGGTTGCCATCAACCGAGTCCTTGACTTTGCCCGGGCGCATGCCAACGCCTCTACCTCTCTGTTCGGCACCCGTCTCATGGTAGTAGGCATGCCTAATGTTGGCAAGTCGTCGCTTCTCAACGCATTGCGAAACGTCAGCTTGGGCAAGAGAAAGGCTGCAAGGACCGGAGACCAACCCGGAGTAACCAGGAAGATTGGCAGCGATGTCAAAATAATAGAGGCAGAAGATGGTAGAGAAGCTGTGTATGTTCTGGACACTCCTGGCGTTTTTGTTCCCTATGTGCCCGACGCCGAGAGCATGCTGAAACTCGCTCTTTGTGGAAATGTCAAAGACACGATCATCCCGCCAACGACCATCGCCGACTATCTTTTGTACCACCTCAATCTTCGAGACCCGGCCTTGTACAACATGTTTTCCGAACCAACAAACGACATTTTTGTTGTGCTGGAGGCACTTGCGCGGAAACAGGGTCGTCTGAAGAAGGGCGGAGTGCCGGATTTTGAATCTGCGGCTTTGCAGTTTGTGCAGAAATGGAGAAGTGGGCAGATGGGCAAATTTGTGCTGGACGATGTTACGGAAGACGCGTTGGCTGAGCGGACTCGACAACTGGAGTTCCTGGGAGGCAGTATGAATCAAGCCCGCAAAGCCGCGAAGCAACAGAAGAAGGAAGCCTACCTGGAAGCAGACTGAACCATGATTGAAGTCCTCAATGGCCAAGCGGGACAACATCACCGGTCAGATGCCTGTTCTTCACCTTGAACCTTGGCGACGGCCATCTGATATCACCACCTCCGCCAAGTATGTCACCCACAACTACGAAGGCACACCACAGGCATGATAAAAATACCTCATGTGGTCGATCTTCGGCGACAAAAAGTGCAAAAACTTAACATTGTGTTAAGAAACTCTGCCCTTGCGGGTTGGTTTTTTAAGTCATCAGCTTTACAGCTGGAATCCCGAGCTTTGCAGCCCAATCTCCCCTCTCGACGCGGACCCCTCCTGCTCGGCCTCCTCCTCTTTCTTCCTCGCTGAGCGCTCGACCCCATTTTACCCTCCCCCGTCTCTCGCTTCTGAGCCTTTTTTTGGTTGGTTGGTTATGGTTCGAGGTCCTGCTGCCTGCACACCCGTTATTGTGGCTTCGACCTGACAGGACCTGGATTTGAACTGGATATCGGCCCTTGTTGAGGTAAGGGGGTCTTGGTGTGATAGCAAATTGCGGGTTTCAAAGATATATGTTTGAATTATTTGGACCTGACCTGGGGGAGTGGGCCCAGCCTTGCGATGTGAAGAGCCGGGAGGAAGTCTTCACATGACAAGGCTGTCTCAGAGGGATTCACACACCTCAGTCAATTACGGGCTTGAGGCAGGGAAGCAGAGTCTCCATCTGGGGAGCAATGCAGCTCATAGCCTGCGCTACGAGGGCCACTTCCTCTTGCTCTCTCTGGAGCTATCTCAAGTCTCCTTTCGAATGAGCAGATGAGGCAAGCTTCCAAAATCTCTACCACGAGCTATCTGTACTATAGACCATCTTCTGTGTATATACCCTGTACATGTACTACCGTCCACTCCACCTCCTGCCTTTGATCAATGAAGGCATCGATGCCATGCTGTTGGCCTACACATCCGAGACACCATGAGGGTTGAGACAATGCAGCGACCCGTATAGGTGATCCTGTTCCTGTTCTGACAGATATCTTCTCACAGGTCCGGGATACAGCAGAGGTTGGAAAACGGCCGGCTTACACCTGGGAACGCAACAGCCAAAGGAATGAGCTGCACAAGGTACCGAGTAGAAGGAGGTAAAAGGGATGAGGGCAATATGATATAGTAGCGTCAAATCTACGTTCTCGCGTCGTCATGGTCCGTCGAACAAGTATTTCTAGAACGTCTTATATACGAGTGCTCCAATTTAACCCCTGTCTATACCTCGTACATGGCATTCCCGCAATATCTTCACCAACACCACAGCTCTCTCCCTCTCTCTTTCTTTCTCAATCAAACTCTGCCAGCAACTCGTCCGGCAAGGTCCATATCCTGACGGCTCCCTCATCCCCGGTCGAAACGATGATTTCCTCCCCGTCAAACCGTCTATCCTTGTCCCGCCGCTCGGCCCAACAGACGTGGTTGATCTCGAACTCGTCGTGCGCGGCTTCCACGAGGGCCACGATTTCCCACTGGGACGCATGCAGTCTGTACGGCGCGCCGCCGTCTTCTGCGGGCGTGGCACTGGCCATTGAGGTCGATGTCGATGTTGTGCCGTTCATCACCACATCGTCTCCAGCGTTTCCAGCAGTAGCAGCATGATTCTCATCTGCCGATACTGGCGCAGGTGCAGGGGAAGGTGCTTCCTTGTACACGGCAATGGTGCCGTCTCCGCCACAAGTCACCACCAAACCCGTCCTCTTGGACCAGTCCACCGCGTACACACTCCGCACATGCACGGCGGGCAATGTAGCTTCCTCGACCCATTTCTCCACGGCACTCATCGGACGGATCACGCTTGGTATTCGCGACGACGCAAAGCCCATGGGCGCGAAGGATTGTTGTTGCGATTGCGCTCTTCTTTTCTCCTTCTCCGCCTCGCTTAGTTCCCTCCTCCACACACGCACGGTTAGATCGTCGGAGCAGGAGATGATGCGAGGCATCCAGTCGGCTTCGAATTCCCGCGTGGCAACTTCTCTGTCTCGTTCGGTGGCACACTGCGACAGATCCAGGAGGGCGTAGTTGATATGATTCTCCCACTTGAGATCCCATACTGTGCCCTTGTGCCTGTCAATCACGCCGACGCAGATCCAGTCGCCTTCTTCTTCGACGTCGCGCCAGAGCCGGACGGTGTCGTCGTACGAACCACTTGCTAGGATGGGGCGGGAACCAAGAATGTCGAACTCGTCTTCCTCATCGTCGATATCCATCATCTGCTGTTGGGTTCTCGTCGTCACTCCAGAACCGATGCCGTTCGACCGCGCAACTGTGTCTCCTCCTCCTCCCATCATGTCGACATCCCCGTCGCGATCTCCCGCCGTATCTCCGAGTTTTCTTCTCTTCGAGGATCTGCGCCCATTCCCCCGTCTTGCCCCTTGACACCAACCCACGCATTTGACGTCGCCCGTATGCTCACTCAACACTGCAATGGTTTCCCACTCTTCCGGCTCCACCTCCTCCCAAATCCAAACACTCTTGTCCCTGGAGCTGGTCGCTAGGAGACTGGCCGGGTAATGCGGAGGGGCGAATTCAATGGATTTGATCTCCGAGTCCGGGCCGGTGAGCAGTGTGGAAAAGTGCCACTCTTCATCTTCCTCGTCGCCGGCTTGGTCGCGTGTCATATCGACTTCGTCTGTGTCCCCTTGATTCTGCAGCGGCGCCCGCTCGTTCCCATTCCGTTGTTGATCATCATCATCCGCGTCTCGAAAAGCCGCCCACCTCCGCCCCTCATTCCACACCCAGATCCCGACGTTGGCGTCAAAGCTTCCCGTGCCCAACACGACGGGTTTCTTCTTCTCGGATTTCGTCCGGGCTTTGGTGCTGCCGCCGAAATCCCTCCACGCGACCGTCCTCACGCTCCTCTTGTGTCCCCCACTTATCGTCGAGATGAGCGAGAAATCCCGCAGCGACCACACGTTGACGGACTTGTCTGCGGACCCCGTTGCGAGGAGCGGTGTGGATGGATCGGGGTGTGCGCTCGACTGCCATGCTCGGCTCGACCCCGAGCCCGGCGGGTGGAGGGTTGTCAAAAGCGACAGGGGAGGAGGTAACGCATCTGCCATTGGAGGCGGGTATGTGTGTGTGACAAAGAAGGTGGTGTGAGGCCAAGACCCTGACGGCGCCCTGATTTCTTCAGTGGTGCGGGCTTCAAGCGCCAAGAGTCCGGGTGCAGACACGGACGAAGAGGAAAGACTGCAGTGTGAGAAGTGGAATGGTTGCTTGGGGGTTTGCTGGAGCAAAATGGAGCTGGTGCTGGCGGAAAATTGTCCAAAATGTCTTTTTGACAAATCGGAGGTTCTGACGTCGGCGGGGCGGAGATGCTCGACGGCGGGAACGCCGCTATCGACTTTGAAAGGGCTTCATACCTCGTCTTATTACCTAAATTGTCCCTCGGAATGCTCAAGATTTCGTTCAAGACTACGCTGGAATAACAGACGCCAAATCAGATGGCTTCAGAAGTAATCTCCGTGCGAGGAAATGCATCCGTTCAAGAGTTCTTTGATTGGTAGCTAATGATGACATCTGGTACTTGAGTGGAGTTGTTCTCTATTCAACCCAGCTACCTACGTACCTAGATAGGGAGCTGTACTGCCATGCATGAGTCAAGCCGATGATTGACATGCTGCAGCAATGCTTCTTCACCCTTAGGAGCATGTGCCCGGACGCACAACAGGCTCGTCTTGCAGGAAGACCGCGCCATGTCCAAGCCATTATCTCAAAGCCGGCCACGTCCAGCCTGGTCGTTTGGTCAAGACCTCTGGAGACCTCTGGATCAGATGGGAGTACCGAAAGTTTCCTCCCTCTCGCTTAGCTCGGAGAACCGTCCTTCGCAGCCGAGAACACCGTGCACGGATGCGGCTTTGGCTGTTTCATCTGCAAATAAGGTCGTAGAACTTCCTTCTTACGCAGGATGATATACACACTCACGGCTTTTTCCCGACCAGGTTCGTCCACCATGAACCCAGTCTGGTCGTGTCTTCCCTTCGCCTATGCCCTTTGCTCTGTAGCCATCGAGCATAGGCGTAACCCACCGCCATCCCCCCTAAGTGGTCAATGTAGTCGTACCTTCCCAGACGCCCTAGTGCTCCAAAAACTTGGCTCACGGTAAGGAGCACCAAGACTGTCTGGCCGTTGAAAGACAGTTTGTCCGTCCACTCGTGGGGAATAAATATAAGAGAGAAGTTATCGCTGTAACGGTCGTGTCAGTGAGTTTTAATATTCGACAAGCACAGGAATTGGTCCTTACCGGGAGTGGAGGGCAAGATATGCAGATATGATGCCATACACGCATCCACTCGCCCCAAGAACAGAAGTTGCCAAATTGCGTTGAGCAACGTGGCGCGCAAAACTCACAAAGCCTCCTATCAGACCCGAGGTGAAGTAAATGGATAGAAAGTTACCGCGGCCGATTTCTTCGTGAAGAGGAAGACCAAAGATCGCCAAAGCGCCCATGTTCATCGTCAAGTGCCATAGTGTTTGGTGGCTAAACAAGTTTCCCAGCATGCTGAGTGCATAAGGATAGGCGGGAACAAACAAGAAGTATTTGTTCAGCATAGACCAGCAAGGCGGGAACTTCCAAGCCAGCCACACAACGGTGTTGATGGCAATCAGAGTGCCAATGGTGGCGAATGAAAGCGACACCGCTGGAAAGAGTCGGTCGGACTGCTTTGGTCGAGTCCAGGCCTGGGCAAAGAGGTAGGAACCACCACATAACAAGGCAACGAGGAGAAGTGAAGGAAAGAGGCGCTGCAACATGGTCATCTGAGCGATCTCTGGCGATTCGAGCGTCAGCTTAGACTGGGCTCGGTTACGAGCTCTCAGCACCCATCTCTCAAAACTGTTGGGCGGCCTCAGCTCCTTGGCCGTCTCTAATCCTTGTTCTGGACGTGCGGCGAGGGCTTTCGATCGCTCAGTCTGGATCTTTTCGAGTTTCTCCATTTCATTATCGATTTGTGCCTGCAATTCCGCCTCTTCCTGTTCGCGTTTGGCTTCATTTTCTGCACGGATCCTGTCCAGTTCACTCCTTCCATACGGATCGCTTTCCTTTTCGCTCAGTTCGGCCTGATAGTGCCCGCTCTGGGGACCGTAGTAGGGTTCTTCCGATGGGTTATGTGCTCTATAGAGACCAATATCTTGTCCCCGTTGCATTAAAACCGAAGGATGGTCTTTTGGAAGTTCGTCCTCTTCTCGCTCAATGCGGTACAGAATCGCCTCATCTTCGTCGATTGGATACGTCTGCCTCAAATAGCGTAGACCGTCCTCGACTGCATGAGGGAATTTCCCCAACTGCGACTCGACGTCCTTGGGAAGCGGCAGATCCAGCGTTCCATCGTGGCGGCGGCCATGGAGGATTCGAAGCAGTCGATTCGCATACTCAGTAGGTGGCGCGTGGCGTCCGAAGATAGACAATATCTGCTCTCTGCTGAGTTCCGCGTCCTGGAACTTCAGGCCTTTCTCAGGCTTGTTGTCGGCTCCATAAGGTTTGAGTTTCTGCACGATGGGAGACTGGCGAAAGCTGCGTCGAGCAGACCGTGAGAAGGTGCGACACTGTATTCCTTGGAAGGCAGATTGAAGTAAGGGATTACGCGATCGCTGGCATGTCAGAGACTCCTGGCCATGACAGGAAAATGTGCTCAGAAGCCATGCTCGCGAGATGGGTCGGAGAGAAGGGTGGGAAGGCGAGGCTTGTAAGCCTGTTCTGGCTATTCGCAGAGCTACCGTTCCAACATTGTTCATGGCCCTCGACGCCCGAAGGCTGCCCCTCTGCAGCCGCTTTGAGACGAGGTGTGGAATTGGCGATGGATCTGGTGCAAAGGAACCTTTTGAAACATTGTCGCAGGTTCCCCGAAGTCCGCATCCACATCACGTGATGGCCCCTTTTCCTTGGGGTTCATTTACTCTCGCATACAAGCTTCCTTTCACTGCCTTGCCAATATCTTCCTGCTATGGTGTGCATAATAGCTGGGCCATCCGCCTTCACGGACCTTCCAGGTGCTGTACGGCCAAGGATCCCGGCAAGTCACTTGGGAGGAAATGGTACGAAGATGCGAATAGTAGCAGGGCCGCGATATCGGACGATGCCATAGTCTGAAGCGTGAACGAGCCCTTGACAGGTTCAGTTCTCCAGATCCAAGGCACCCGTCATATCAGCAACGTCCTCGTACCGAGTATCAGGTTGGGCAAAATGTAGGGACAAGTGGTAGTAGATCGATTATTCTCCAATTAGGCAAGATGCTGTAATCCTACACCCCAATACCAAGTACTTTCGTCCGACGACAGCCCTTGAAAGTAGAATCATGATACCACTGACTTCCTGTACTAGGAGAAACAGGGCCCCTGAATACACTTATCCCAGTATCTGCGGCCGTTGTCGTTCATCTGACCAACTCCGACCCCAGCCCCGGTGAACACGCCGCAATACTATTGAAATACCAACCATGATCCGTAATGCTGCTGTCCAGTTGTCCCTGATTACCCTGCAAATCATACACGCCGGTGCTCTCCTGGATGTCGTTCACCGTCACCGCTACGTTAGTAGCCGATGTGATCCAGTATTCGGGTGAAACGTGGGCAAAGATTGGGTAGCCTGGCAGCTTGGGGATCAGGTCCTGGGCATGGGTCACGCGGTAGTTGCCACCCGACTGGTTCGTGATAAACGTTGCCAGAAAGTAGTTTCCTGTCATCGGCGATCCGTATGTGTACTGAGAGAGCCAATGTCAGTCAGATGAATCGTGGACTCGGACGACCAGCGGGGAGCCGACATACCAAAGCAATGTCGTAGCCTGAGCTTCTCAGGTCAGCAGCAGCCAGCGTCGCTACTGCACCGCCTAGGCTATGGCCTGTAGAAATAATCTGGTATGAAGGATAAGTAGCTTTGGCGTTGGCGAGAACGTTCTGAATCTGTGGTTTGACAGTCTGCCAGGAATCAAGGAAGCCAGAATGTGCGGTGCACGAATCGCACACGTCCCAAGGTTCCATCACCAAATTGATGTCTGCGAGTATGTTTTCGAATGATGTAGTGCCTCGGAAGGACATTACTATCAGCTGATTTGTATGGTCGACAGCCACGAATCCAGTCGCGTCCTCTAGGCCTTCACTGGAATTAGAAGAGGGACGTCAGCCTTGCTCACACCCAGCGCAAATAAAATGGAGAGGGTAAACACTGCCTACTTTTGGAACTCAAGTAGTGACTCTGCCCCGGCCGATTGAACAAGGGGGCAGTTCCCAGCCGCGCACGTAATATTGGAGGTGGAAGTGGCCACGTTATTGTTCGGACAGTATGCGGCAGCCGAGTATTGTTCGAAGAATGACAGTTCATTGAACAAATCTTGAGAAATCGCTGGAGGAAGAGATCAGCACAGATCCCTATCATTTATGGAGATCCACAAGTACCTCTCTTTTGAAGCGCAAACGGTGCGGCGTTGACGAGGGTTAGAAGCAGAAGAAACGATACATAAATGGAAGCAAAAGACATGTTGGGTCAATAATGAGGGACAAGGACACGGAAAAGTGAGTGGAAGCCGGACCTGGCAAAGATGGAGCTAGAAAATGAATGGAAGGTGTGCAAGCCGCGAGAGCAGTGAAAGATTCAAGAGTGGAAGCCCTCGACAAGGCAAGCACCAAGACGAGAGACTAAAGCAATAAAAAGAACCAAATATGATTGAGAAAGGAAAGATTCGTGCAGTTGGGAGGAATGAATGGCAAACTGAGACGAGGTCGGCGGCTGATGCTTCATATGAAGTATCGAGTGCCTCGGGACAATTCAGCATTGTTGTCCCAATGCTGGTAAAGTGATACTAGAGCCAGCATCTTCCCCACAAAGCTTGCGCAACCAGCCCGAAGCTAATGCAGGTACTCGGTAGCTGAGCAGGGTATACAGGAGATAGAAGTTGGTTATGAAGGGCCGAGGAAGGAAATGTAATCTCGAGGAGTAAGGATCGGGTAGAAATAGGGACTGTGTCCTGCCACGTTCGGCCAAGCTGATGCTGGTTGGCACCCTCGATCGGCCAGCCCTTTCCATGTGGAGGAAATGAGCCGTGCAAAGAGTGTGTGATGGGTAGCATTTCTCTGGCCAACAGGAGGAGCAGGTTCAGGAACCGCAGGAAATGAAGTTGACGGAAGACGCGTTTAAAGACGTCGAATGGCGGTGCTGCGCTGAAATGAGAGGAGAGGCGCAGTTGGCCAATCAGACGCTGAGGGACGTTAGGACAGAGAATGCACTAATCCACAATCAGTTAGTGAACGTGACTGGGTAAAGAGCGAGATTTCAGGATTCCCCTCGATTCGGTCCGTTTTCACTTCATTTTGGTTCTATTACTTCCACCCTTTATTACCCCATCCCTCATCAGGTCTAATCCTGCTCTACCTTGCTTCCATGTCGTGCATACCTTCAATGTACTTTTATATACGAGCACGCTCTCTGGTACCCAAACCTCTCGGGGAAGTCGTTACTCGAACCTCGGCACAGCACCCTGCAACTGGCGCGGCGACTTGAGGTCCTCGACCCTTGCCAATCTCATTTCCCCAGATCAGCCTTCAACGGGCCTCATGCCAGAACGGGTATGTAGCACCGCTCGACATTCGATCTCCCAGGAAAAGCAAAATACCTTTACATTCTTATGACCTGGGCTCGAAGAGTAACTAACTTGGTCTACGCGTATCCTGTGACTGCGCCTGGCCATCGCAGTGTTTCCCCCTGGCACCCACCTGGTCTCTTTGGCTTGTGCTCAATGGTAACTTTCCGAAATTGTTCCTTAACCACTGGCTGTATCATTATTAAGCCATACAAGAAACAACACGGTGATCATCAATCATGACATTTACGGGGTGCCATCTCCGGCTCTCCGTCGGTCACGTTCTTGCTGAGTGACCCCAACGAGCCGTATATAATGCATTTGTTAAGCGATCGTGCTTTCGGCTTGCCTTTCCTTGTTCATGACCCCTTCATTAACTCTCCAATAGCCACTCATGACGGATTATCGAATCTTTGCGACAAAAGATAAGTAAAGACTGCTCCCAGCTCGCGTGCGGCTCGCCCAAGCTGTCCCGCTTTTATAACCACTGACCTTCCCTCTCACCTTCACCACCGCTTTCTCCTTGTCTTTACTGCTTGACGAACGGCTGTGCCGGGACCGGATACGCAATCTGCGCCACCGCGGCAAGCAGGGGTGGACTATGTCCCGTGGCTGCTGGGCTCTCGCCCACGAAGTTGCTGGGAAACCCGACGTCGAAATCCGTCTGGCTTTCCAGGTAGCTGATCTGCGCAGCCGTCAACCTGACGCTCAAAGCCTTGATGTTGTCGTGTAGATGCTCGACTTTTCTCCCTCCAACGATGGGGAAGACATTCAGGGCGCCCGCCTTCTGCATTACGTACGCGAGCGCAATGACGCTGAGGCTCTCCAGACCGTGCTCCTTCGCGACCTTTTCCAGCGCGGCGGAGATTTTGGCTTCCTGCTCAGTCTGCTCGGAACGCAGCCCTTCACCCGCCCTCTTTCGCTCTTCGATTTGTGTCTTGGACTGGAATTTGCCTCCTCCGATCACGTCCCACGGTGCGAGTGCCATGCCAAAGTGGCGAGCCATGGGTATAATCTCACGCTCAAAATCACGGAGCATCACATTCCAGCGGCCCTGGTAGACACTAAAGGGTGTCTTGCCATGGGTCACGGCGTATTGATTGGCGATGGCGACTATCCAGGCCGGTGTATCGGAAATACCAAGGTAAAGAACTTTACCCTGTTGGACAAGAATATGAAGGTTGTCCATGACTTCCTTGATCGATGTCGTCCAGTCCTGCACGAAAGGTTAGAAGCCGGATTCTTAACGAACGACGCAAGAGACGTTGACTGACCCACCAATGAACGTAGAGAAGGTCAATATAGTCCGTCTGGAGCTTGTCGAGGGAGGCCTTGATGGAGATATGGAGACTTTTCCCATGGTTGCCTGCGTAGTTTACGGCCTTGCCCTTCCCAATAAGGTGGCTGCGATAATCCGAGGTATATCTGGTGTTTCCGTGAATGGACTTGAACCTTTTTCCGAGAACGAGCTTACTTCGTCGCAATGACTAGCATATCGCGATTCTTCTTCTGTGCCATCCACTCCCCGAGCCATTTCTCTGACTGCTCATCTTGATAGTTGTTCTATTGGTAGATGTGAGAACTTGGACAACTCGATATGTCATGCTTAGACCCACAGCAGTGTCGATGAAATTCCCGCCGGCCTCGTAGTATGCATCGAGTAGCTTGAACGATGCTTCTTTGCTCATGCTGCCTAACCACTGCATAAATCCATTAGCATCGAGCTTGAAGGGCACATGCCTTGCCACCAAAGCAGGCAGAAACCGACGCACTCCTTGCCACGCATTACCAATAGACAAGGCACCCAAGCACAATGGAGACACTCTAACGCCGGCGGTGCTGGACAGGACCCTATAACGCCCCAGCTCCGTGGGCGGCTCAGGGGCGAGCTTTGTGTATTCAAGCTTGTCCATGTCTGCTCGGAGGAGAATTCCTGATCGCTCTACTTGTAGTTGGTTTTGCGTTGAGAAAAGCAGGGATCGCGAGAGCAGGAAGAGGAAGAGGACGATGCTGGGAGTGTTTAATGGGGGCAGTTTCTGCGTGATTGTTCGGTGTGACCCCTGCTGGTCGGTTTGAATGAATTGCACCACAATCGGCAACCATAAATACATATACGAAATCGCGTAACGTACAGTTCCCGGACTTACTGGTCATCTACCAATTTGTCATTGAGCCCAACACATGGTAACTGAGATGCCGACCTTGGACTTGGCGGAGGAAAGGAGTTTTCGGAGTCGATAGAATGGTCGAGCTGCTGCTCACATAGCCAGACTGCGATGAGCACGAACACAGTCTCCTCCAAAGCCGACCCTATCCCGTTTCTGTTCGTTTTCGTCCGAGTATACCGAGCGGGTATCCGAGTGGGAATCCAGTCCTCGCATCGGGCTTGGCTCGGACGAACCTGAGAGAAGTACAACGTCGATGACTTCTCGGATGCCTACTTTAACGCAGTTTGAGAAGGAACAGAAATCAGCGCTCACATCTTCAGTGTTAATAGCAATTGCAGTTTCAACCACATATGAGAAAAAATGTCCAAGACTCTGGCGGTGCTCGGTGCGACTGGCCGCCAAGGAGGCTCCGTGATAAAGAATGTCTTGAGCGATCCAGAACTCTCCCAAAGATACAAGCTTCGCGCCATCACTCGAGACGCCAGCTCGGACAAGGTCAAGGGCCTAAAGCAGCAGGTGGAAGTCGTTGAGGGCGATATCGCGAACCATGCTTCCATCTCAACAGCTCTGACCGGAGCCGACTTTGTCTTCATCGTCACGACGCCGGCCTTTGGCCCCGATGCCGTCAAAGTCGAAGTCGACATCATCAAGACCGTTGCCGACGCTGCAGTCGAACAGGGCCTCGAATACATCATCTTCAGCACCCTGCCATCCTACAGCGATCTCTCCGGCGGCAAGTATACGGCGGTCACAGCTTTTGATGCCAAAGCCGAGGGGGAGAAGTATATCAAGACTCTGCCCATCAAGAGCGCCTTCTGGTGTGGAGGATACTTCATGGAGAACTTTGAGACGCAGCCGTTTCTCGGTCCTCAGCCCAACGGCGATGGCACGTATTCTCTCATTCGAAACGTCCGGCCCAGCTGCCGGCTGCCGTATATTGACGCTGGGGGAGACACGGGCAAGTTCGTCAACGCCATCCTCGCCGAGCCCGACAAGTACGAAGGCCAGACATTGTACGCCGCGGTCGCTTTCTATAGCGTGGTAGAGATAGCTGAGATTCTGTCCAAGGCCACTGGCAAGACCATCGTCTACAAGCAGCTCTCGTACGAGGACTTTGCCAAATCCTTGCCGTTCTTCGGCGAGCTGTTCGCCGACGGTGGCGCCTTCCAAGATGAGTACGGTTATTTCGGGCCTGGCAGCGAGGAAAAGGTGGCCCAGTCGAAGAAGAATATCAGTGCGAAACTTACCACCCTTGAAGAATACTTTCAGCAGCATCCCTACACGATTGCTTGAGGTCGGCCAGTGCGCATGCTAGGCAGGGCGGAGAGATGATGGTGGTTCTGGCTGGATCGAATTTGTTTCGATCAACGAGGGAGCACTATGGGACAACGATGGCGACGGACGGCGACGGACGGCGACCGGACGTATCCAAAGTCCGCATTACGACTGTCTAGTGTGTACGGCAGGCTGAAGCTTGGGAGCATGTCATCGATAGTAGTGTAAGAGAATCGCCAATCTACTATTGATAGCTTTGTAAGCCGTACCGAGTACATTTCTCTGATTTTGTCCGCTTCCCCCCCCGCGGCGAAATACCACCACCGGGAGACCAATGGACGGCTCCAGGGCCGATCCAAAAGGTTGGCAAGTCCTGCGACCCCATAAACTTTATTTCCCGCACTGATTCCCCGTACGAAGACCGGCTTGCGGAGGACTCGGCCCATCGTGGGGCAGTCGTTGAGGGGACCGAATGCTTCGAGGCAACTTGGACTGCAATTATGCCGCTTGACACGGCATGCGGAGGGACGGTAAAAGCTCCCTCCCCTTTTTCTCAACATACCGTGGTGAGAGGTTCTGACCATAATATGGACCTCGTTTGCTTCACACTGCAGCTGTGTGTTCCCGGAAGCTCTGAGGAGAACCTAGGTCCGTGATCAGCTTCCCGCGGTTTGTGAAAGTCCACAATGGTCGGTTCCCCGTACGGCGGTGCAATCGATTGCACAATCGAGCTCAACACCAGCAGTCTCAAGGGCAAGACTGCCATTGTCACGGGCGGCGCCAAGGGCATCGGCTCGGCATATAGTCTTGCTCTGCGCGCCGCGGGAGCCTACGTGGTCGTCGGCGATGTTGATACCACCAGTGGCAAAGCCTTCGCGGCTCAAGACCCCGAGCACCTTCTGTTCGTGGAATGCAACCTCCTGAAATTCGAGGACCAGGTCCGTCTCTTCAAGGAGGCCGCTCAGTTCTCTCCTCGTGGGAAGATCGACCATGTCGTGGCCAACGCGGGCGTCTACCGCGAGGTCGACCAAGTCTTTCTGTACGAAGAGGATGGACCCGTCAAGCCCGAACTCAGCACCGTCGACGTCAATCTCAACAGTGTCCTTTACACGTCCAAAATCGCGATGCATTATTTCATCAAGCAGAACGGAACCACTCCGTCTCCCTCGCAAGAGGACACGTGTCTGGTCCTCGTCAGTTCGGGGGCGGGGATTCACGACTGCCTCAGGATGCCACAGTATTGTGCCACGAAATGGGCCGTCAGAGGCTTGATGCATGGTTTGAGGCGGACGGCACATCTATATGGCAGCCGAGTCAACGTGATCAGCCCGTGGGCAATCAAGACCACGATTCTGTCCGAGGAACTTTCCAACCTTCTACGCGCGAGAGGAATTGAATTTGCAACTCTGGAAGATGCTGGGCAGTGCTTGCTGCGCCTCTTGAGCGACCCGACCGTGAATGGTCGTTCGCTGTTTATCGCGGCGAGGAAGTGGGCCCCCAAAACGGGATACTTGGACCTCGACCTGGAGGATACGGAGGAGAATGAGCTGAGGAAAGAAATACAGCATGACCAGATGAGGTTTGCTACTGTCGAAGAAGGCTTGTTCGTATAGACACAGAGTACCGAAAGCTGGAAAGCAACCCTTGACAAAAGAATATTAACACACTTTCGAGATTCGCAAACTGCGAGAGCTTGCCTTCCCTCCCTTTTAGCTCTCGGACTCTCCCACAAACATTGGCAAAGCCATGTTTACGTTCCAGAGCGGTAGCATAAAATGACATGACATAAAGCCTCGGATAAGCATACAGCAAACCCAGTCAAGCAATCCCCGCCCTTAGATCGTCGCGCCGCCAAAGACTAGACTTTCTCTTCCGCCTTTTGTTCAACGGTGGTGAGTTCGACATGATATGCACTCGACTTATCTTCGATAATATTCGTCCCGTCTTCCGTAAGGTACACCGCGACGGTGTCACCAAAAAGTGCGCCAATCTCTTCGACTGGGATACCCTTGGTCTCGGGGAGGAAAAAGTAGACGCCGATCAAAGACACCACACAGAGTCCGGCATAGATGAGGAACATACCCCATTTGCTGAGGAGACTTTGATTAGAAGGCTGGTTTGGTCCTTGACATGGAATGCAACTCACATGCTCTGTAAAGCCACTGCGGCAGGAGTCGAAAAGGTGACGGTCCCTACGAAGTAGGCAAAGAGTCCTAGGCTGACGCCTTTGGCTCTGATGGCGGTTGGAAAAACCTCGGCCATCCAGACGAAAGTAGGAGCGTCGATAGCCTTTGAAGCTGTCAGTGGTAATTGATGAGTTGTCAAGACAGACTCACCTGGAAGAAGATGATGAACAAGAAGATGAAAAGGACGCAGGTGCCATTTCCACCCGTGGAAGTTGTGCCTTGGTATTTCCATTGGAGCAGGGCCTCAGCAAGCAGGATACATGGCACCGTGGCGAATCCAATGACTATTTCAGTCAATTTTCGTCGTGGAGGAAACGAACAGTCTTTCCGTGAAGCAGAGGAAGTGAATTGGTCTGCATGGAAGAGTCAAGGAGGTATACATACGGAGGAGCAATCTACGTCCATATCTGTCCAACACTAGAATGAAGGCACCGATGCCGAGCGTTGCGACGACCGAGTAGACACCTTCGATAGTGAGTCTGTCATTTAAGTAACAACGCCGAAATGGTATGGGACTTACAAAATAACCACAAAGCTAGATCTGCCGTCATCCCGAGAGATTGAATGAGTAGTGGAAAGTAGTTGGTGATGCCGTATGTACCAGCAGCTTGTTGCATGAATCTGGAGATCATTAATTCCGTACAAAAGTGTGTCTTTGGTGGGATACTGACAGAAGAATCATCACCGAGATAGATCGCCGCCGCCACGATGGCTTTTGGAACATCACGACTAACGTGGCCTGATCCTCCTTATCCAGTTCGACTTGCCGGATGATTTGTGTAAACTCGGCTTGAGCGTCTGCCTCGGAAGGGGCTTTGGGGTCATGGTGAAGTAGCTTTAGAATGTCGTAGGCTTTCTCCTGCTTTCCTCGCCACACCAGGTAACGTGGAGATTCGGGAATGAAGAAGAGACCAGCAAGAAGTCCTAAAGGACCAATGCAGGCACATGCCAGGGGAAGGCGCCAGCTCAGAGAGAGATTGGTTGAGTGATAACAACCGATTGAGGCGAAAGAGTTGCTGTGTAGAGCTTTGATTAGCCGAGATTCATTCAAAGCATGATGGAGAACGAGAATCCTACACGATATAGCCGCATCCACCTGCAAACTGGGTTGATCCAGCCATGAGCCCACGATGTTTCGGTGGAGCAACCTCGGTGAGATACAAAGGCACAAGGCCGAGTATCATACCTGACCCGATGCCCTGAACTACACGAAACATAAAGAGCTCGGCAATCTGGACCGAGCCTGCAACCAGAGCAGCCCCCAAAAGAGTAAGGCACGCAGATATGGCGAAGGCTCCTCGACGACCGACCCAGTCGGAAGCGTAGCACTGGGCTAGGGCGCCCAGTGCGCAACCGCCGAAGAAGCAAGCATTGATTGCGCTGAGGATGTTTGCCGTATCTGGAACACAGTATCAGCAGCCATGCTCGGAACAAAACATGGCGTTCAAGCAACGTACGCCGACTTGTAGGATCAAGCCCAAAATAGTCGTAGAACCCAGGCTGGCCACTGCTGGTCGCAAAGATGGAGGCGCCGAAGCCCCAGCTGAAGGCAGCAATGGTCACAACCAACCATACTTTGAGGTTGTAAGAGGTCAGCTTAGCCATGATGATGGAACCAGTGTTCGAGAAGATGCTTCAAGTTTATGGCTTGCAAAGTATAGTGCAGCCAACACTCTTCAGACGAGACGTAGCAACTTCTTCTCTAGAAGAGTTCGATGGTTGTCATATAGTGCTCCAGACTCCGGCCTTCTTAAGAAGCTAAGGAGAAAGGAGGTGTCGCCTCCCCACGGGGTTCAGTGACACGAACCCCATCTTCCGCTAAGAGAGTTTGCCTCGACCACTGACTGGTCGCCAGTGTTTGCACCATGGTCCCGCTCGGGGAAGACGACGGGGCAGACCAAGCTAGAACCGTCCCTGTATCGTGTCAATTGAGAACAGCCGCGTTCTTTCGGAGCACCATGAATTGAGGACCAGACCCTGTGTGAACAAGGGCAATGGATGCTGCAAAATCCCACAATCAGCTACGGCAAGCGTGTAGGGCGTATGCTCAAGTGAATCAAAATCCTCGCCTCAGTTGCCACAAGGGCATGGAATTGTTTGTGACAAATTAAGCAAACTCGCCAAGACTTCTCGGCCGATTGAGTTCTTCCCTCCGCAGCCCTTCGATTGGTCAGACACCAACCGAGAGGCAACAACTTCAAGTTTCTTGAGGCATCAGCCAAAGCATCTCACGCCCAAAGCTGGCCGATGGCTCTTTTCGCGATGAACCCTGCCTATACCAGCACAGTAGCGTGGAAGAAGTCCGCGCCATTGACCAGGCTTTGAATCCGAGACGCGGTTTCGGACTCTCCAAACCTCTTCGCAAAATCCTGGTGAGCTTGGACGCTCTCCCAGCCTGTCATCACGACGTACTCCGGCTTTGGCTCTCCCTCAATTGATGGGTCGAATCCTTTGTCCAACCTCCGGCCGCGCGTAATTTTGTCCTCCCCTCCCACCCCCGCCGCCAGTGTCGGAGTCACAGAAGTAAACAACATTTCGAGCTCATCGATCTTTCCTTCTTTAGGATACCAGCGTCCGAGGGCGATAACCTTTGACTGCGCTGGAAGAGGGGTCTTGGCTTGGTCGATATCAATGTGGAATGCCCATTCCGGTATGGCGATGTCCTTGATTGCTGCTTGCAATTCCTTGTTCGCTTCGCTGGGCACGAACTTCCAATGGTCGTCGATTGTTTCCCAGCCGCCGTGCATATAACAGGTATCTGGCTGTTCTTCACAACGAAGAAAGTGAAATGCGGAGCCAGTGACCCTTTCCAAGACCGTCTTGGCCTTGCGCAGGCCATCGAGTACTTCCGACGATGTCCATTCTTTGCCTTCTTTGAGTCGGAGGAGACAAAGCTCGGTGACGGGCATTTTCAGGGAGAATTAGCATATGCGAGAACCTTTTAGGCCGGATCAAGGCTGTGAGAATGCTTGAAAGCGGGCTGCGAGAATGAAAATACTGCTTTCAATTGCTTTGATTTAACTTCTGTTCAAGACTTGTACCTGTAGCAGGCCTTAACTGACATCACAAGGGCTGTCAAAACCCACTCGGAACTCCTGGTACCCGTGCGGGTGAATGAGAGAAATTGCTGTAGGGTGTTAGGTTGGACCAACAGCGTAGTGAAGATCCCATGTCTCATGCTTCTTGGCCTCGAATTTTCGGAAGTTGTCTTCACCAACGAAGAGGAATTTGCCAGACTGTCCTTGGGCACAACATCTGGTCCTACCCCGAGTCTGTGTTTATACTATGCTTCCCAAGTCCAGTCACGTAGGCAAAGTAGTAATTGTGACACGTCTTTGACTTCTACTTTTCGGTTGCCAGTCTCGCACAATAAGTCTCGCCTGCCGGCTTCTCCTGATTGCTTCAACGTCTAACAAGCAAGCTTAAACCGTATCGCCAGTCTCTTCGTCGGACAGATTTGCAGTTATATCGTCTAACACCCGCCATCGTGGCACTGGTCCAATTCCTGAAGGGACGTGTACGGCCTTAGCTCGACTGTAATCGCGCAGTGTTTCGATGCAATGCTCTCGTCCATAACCACTTTGCTTTGCTCCTCCAAAAGGTGTGCCGAGAACCAAACGGCTGAAGTTGTTAATGTAGACTATGCCGACATCAATCTCCCTCGAGGCCCTTAGCGCTTTGGTATGGTCCTGTGTAAAGACAGCAGCCACCAGGCCATAATCCGAATCATTCGTTATAGATATGGCCTCTTCGTATGTCTCAAACTGTATGACAGCCACCACTGGACCGAAGACTTCTTCTTTTGCTATTCTCATGTCGCGAGTAACACCAGTGAACAACGTTGGCTGCACGTAGAAGCCCTTAGCCAATCTGGGGTCCGTCGGCTTCGGCGCCTGAGCAAAGATTTTGGCACCTTCTTCAGCTCCAATACGGATATATTCTTCGACCCTTTGCTGGTGCTGCTTGGTTATCTGGCCACCGATGTGTGTCTGTGGGTTGGATCCATCACCGACTTTGAGCCTCCGAACAGCTGCTCCAAGTCTTCGGATGAACTTGTCGTAAATTCCTTTCTGGGCAAGCACCCTAGAAGATGCCGTGCAAGCCTCTCCTTTGTTAAAAAATCCCCCGTCGATCGCAGAACTGACCGCAAGATCTAGGTCTGCGTCATCGAACACTGGTATTGACTTAGCACAGAAAACTTTGTCGAAATGATCAACGAGGGAAAGGACTTCACCCTTTAGGTGGAGGCCCGCAGTCACTTACCGATCAAAGCATTCTTACCACCCAGCTCGAGTACCATGGGAGTTATAGACTGTGCAGCAAGGGCGGCCGCTCCAGCACCACCCCTCGTCGACCCGGTGAAAGAGACCTTCTTCACATGAGGCGAGGAAATCAGCGCCTGCGGAACTGCTATGCCTTGGGCTGGAATGGCCTGAACCACGCCAGGAGGCAGCACCTCTTGCAGGAGCTCGACGACCCTGAGCACCGTCAGAGGAGCCTGCTCCCCAGGTTTTAGGATGATGGTGTTCCCGGCCGCTATAGCTGGGGCTGCCTTTCCACCCGCATGCAAAGGTGGCCAATTGAAGGGGAGAATACCGACTACAACGCCAAATGGTTCGCCTGTGTAACTTGCAGTCAATTTCGGGACCACTTGATATCTCGTGGCTTCGAGCGTTGTCCATTGACGTTAATGGGCCAACGTGAACCAACAGAAACGGGGGTACAGGGTTGGCCTAAACGGGCAGAGAAAACTCACGAAGTACAGATGTATATACTCCGCCCTTATCGTACAGCTCCCCAGGAAGCTTGTCAATCAGCGACCCGAAATACCGAAACACCAAAACCAAAAAGTTGATGTCATAGTCGCGTGCCTGCGCTACAGGCTTGCCATTCTCTGCACTCAGAAGGTAGGCCAGCTCGTCGAAGTGGGCGGCAAGATGGTCGGCAGCTTTATTCAGGTATATGGCTCGCTGCGAGGGCGACACCCACCGCCACTCCTCGTATGCTTTCTGCGCTGTGGCTATAGCCCTTTCGACTTCTAGCACTCCCGCGCCCTGCACCGTGGTGATGACATCTCCTGTTGCAGGGTTATGCACCTCAAATTGATGAGCTGGATCGTCGGAAGATAATGGATAACGAGTCACGGGACCAAAAGAGGGCATTTTGATACGCTCGTTGATGGTCAGGATTCATGGAGAGACAATGAGTCCGCGAAGAAATATCCAAACCCATCAGTCTCGCCTTTTCAACCCTTTGGGAGCCAATGGAGGCAACGGTGTAACTTACACAGAAGTCCAGTCTGGTCATCCGACGGACCATTTTCTCCCTCTCGGGGCTGGAGGGCGGGGCCGAAGGATGGCGACAGTCGGTTCAATGAGCCAAACCAAGTAGGTAAGCAGCAAGACGAATATATTCTGGATCTCCAAAGCCAATAGGTAGGGGTCTTTGTTTTAGAAATCAACAGAACATCAACACTTGTCCCAACTGACCATCCACCACCAAACGCAACGATGCGGGGCAAAATCATATTCGAAGAGCATATTGCCATGCCCGATGATGACAAGGACGGCTTTCCCGCCTGCCGCAATGTGGACAGTCTGAGAGAAGCCTTACTCGACCTTCACGACGCTCGACTGAAGGAGATGAACGCCAATGGCGTCGAGTTGGCAATCATCTCACAGAACACGCCGGGACCGCAAGGGCTCACCGACCCCAAAGAGTCTGCCGCTTACGCCAAACGGGCCAACGACTATCTGGCCAATGTTGTCGACAGAGCACCGTGCCGGTTCGCCGCTTTGGCTGCGATTCCAATGCACGATCCGGAGGACGCTGTTGCAGAAGTGACCAGATGTATCAACGAGCTCGGCATGGTCGGGGTCAACTTAAACGACGGCCAGCAATATGTCAACCAGGCAACCGGCCGAATCAGCGAATACTTCTACGACGATCCTCGGTACGATGTGTTCTGGGCGACAGTCGAGAAATTGGACGTCCCAGTCTATCTGCACCCACGGGCCCCCTTGCCCGATGACATTCAGAGGCTGTATGCAACAAGACCATGGCTGCTAGGACCAACGTACAGTTTCATCCGAGACACAAGCTTCCATGTTTTGGCGATTTGTACCAGTGGCGTATTTGACCGGTTTCCTGGAGTGAAACTTGCCGTCGGCCATTTCGGTTCGTTCTTGTGCTCCCAATCCTTGCCCGTTCAATGGTAGAGCTAGTATTAACAGGGCAGCAGGGGAGGGTATTTTGGCTTATCTCAGTCGCCTCGACTACTGGTTGGAAAAGCGGGATCGCGGGCGAGGCCTTCGCAGCCAAAAGACCGTGCGGCAGTACCTGGAGAGCAACGTGTTCATCACGTCCGCAGGACATTTCTCTACGCCTGTGCTGCTCCACGCCATGAGCGAGATCGGAATTGACAGGCTTCTCTTCTCTGTCGATACGCCATATGCAAACATCACAGAGGCGTCGGAATGGATCGACACATTACCCATCAGCCATGGGGACGTGGAGAAGTTTGGTCGTACAAACGCGCTGAAGCTCTTCCCCAGACTGGCTACGCGGTTACGGAGTGATGAAGTAGCGAAGGAGCAGCGTGACAGGCAGCGTGTGCTGTTTACGGTGAATGCTGGGTTTGAGCAGGACTGATTCCGCCTAGCGTATATAGAAAAGGATTCTATGAAACGAATCGATTTCAAGATTCCTTCGACTAACTCTTGTCTCTCTTTCACCCTGCTCTTGACGCGGTGCTGCCACCATACTCATACAACCTTACTGCACCACAGTCAAACTCTGTAAGCCTCCGACTACAGCCATCAAGATTCCAGTCTTGCTGTCCCCACGTCTGAGATACCATTGGCTGGTTCCCCAATAGAGGATGAGGATCAGAGTAGTGATAGCCCGGTCATACAGTGTCCACGTCGACGGATCCCGCCGAGAGAGTTGATAGTTGAAAATGCCTAGGAAAGATCTGGGTAAGTGACCATTGTGCTGGTTCGAGTGAATGTATTTCTTCGGACACGATTCGCAGACCTACCGAAAATGGCGAACGAGATTGAGCCTTGGTACCAGCCTGCTTGGGAGTATGCGAATTCGAGGACAGGCAGTGGTGACCAGACTGGACGTGCGAAAAGCTCAAGGCCGAGCATCTGAGGTTGTACGTCAGTTGAGCCGTCCTTCCACTATATGACTGGGCGACCAATTGTTGTATAGGTGGTCAGTTTCCACGTACGGTGTGGCCTATAGAAATGCCAAAGTGAGCGATAGAAGTTGCAAGGGCTAGGAGAGACATCTTCTGGTTCAGATGAGGTGTCAGTTAGTAGAGACACTATTCTGGCTTCGTGCTTTCTGTCGTAGTGTGGTAGCGCTGAGTCGCCCGGAAATGGGTGGTGTAGCTGATGAGGTTTGGGGACGAAAGACGATAGAAGCTTCCAAAACAAAATTTGGTAAAGCATCTATTCGATGTTGTTGTCGGCACCTGGATCTCGCCGGCCTGCTTGGTTCCTCGCCGTCAAGGGCATTACGGCGGTAAATGCGTTCGTACTTTGTGTTGCCCCGCGGGGGGCTTCTGGATCTCGTATCTCGTACTTTGTAGTCTGATACTCTCGTGTTGAGGTGGCGTCGTACGAAGATTCCGACATTTCGTCCGCAAACTTCCATTTGATGCCTCCCGTGCCGGGTATCGAGAAACCATAGACTTTTGCAAGTTACCTAGTTATTCAGCAGAGGGCTCGTATAAATCCCGACGGGGCAATGTACAACACAAGGCCAGCCGAGCGGGTAATTCAGCGCAGCTCTAACCTCAACTATGGTGCGCTAACGGAGGATACGGACGGATCGACTGCAGCCATTCGTACCTGCAGGTGGATGCTCCTAGAAGGTGCCAGCCTCGTCTGGAATGAATGGCCGATGTGCGCCACCCTCTTCCTGTGAGGCAGGTCAGCTGTACACCACTACATCATCCCATCTTGGGTTTGAGCAAAGCAGTTAGCTGGATACCCCGCGTTTTATGTGCTTGGAGGGAAGAGGCAAACAACTTTCGGTGCACTGCTTTTGCACTCGTCGTTCTTCACGTTTTGACTTGCCACCTCTAGAACTTAGGAATCAGCTCAGTGGATTGTCTATGGCCATGCCGAGCTATACTTGCAATTCCTGCGACGCTCACTTCCAGCGTGCGGCGCATCTTTCTCGACACAGAATGCTTCATTTAGGTGAACGCCCATTTGCGTGTCCTTCTTGCGAACGCACATTTACAAGAAGGTTAATTAACACCGCCAGAACCGGTCCTTTGCTGAGCGTTGCTGACTGCCTGGTCCTCGCTAGGGATACTCTGCAGCGTCATGGAGCCGTGCATGACAAGCATCGTGACAAGGACACTCCAAGTCGAAGGGTGCAGCATGCTTGCCGGAAGTGCTCGCAATCTAAGCAGCGCTGCGACGGCAAGAAGCCTTGCAATCGATGCGCCCAGAAGAATCTGGGCTGCTCGTATCGCATTTCCTCTTCGCCAGAACCGAATCGCAAAGACATGTCCATCCTTCTGTCCTCTTTGCAATTGCCACAGCCTGCCACAGAGGGAAATCAAAGCTTGGACCCCAAGAACACCTGCCGGGTGTTCCAGAACCATCAGCCGGGCAATGCAGAAGCAGTCTGGCAACAGGACTACGAGGACGAGACACGCGATGTCGTCTCCACCTCCACTACCTTGGAGGCTCGCAATGCCACGACGCAGCCCCAGTTCACCGCAGAAGCCAACAATTTTGAGCCGATGCCTCTGATGATAGACTACCTCAGTGACATGTCCTTTTCGGCTTTCGGTGATCCTTCGCAGCGGCCCAGCGCCGTTCCTGTGGAGGAGAGTGTCATGACAAGCAAAGCGGTGGCAACCCAGGGCCCTGAAATCGACCAATTTAGCATGGATATGATGTCTCCAGATATGGAGTATTGGGATGTCTCCCCGTCCTTTGACGCTCTCTACCAAGATCTCGGTTTGAATTTTGGGTTTGCCAGGTCCATCGATCTTGCCCAGTCTACACAGCATGAGACACCGGGATCAGAGCCCGACCTTGGCGCGAACATTGCAAGTCCGCCTGCTCCGAGCTTTCTCGATGCCAGAGCTAGCCCAGAGCCATGCGAAGGACAAGGTCTTACTTACGACGACTATGTTCGAAAAGTATTTGCCAATCGACGCCACCTGCACAGCAAGGACAAGCAAGGATCCCACGGCCATACGCTGGAGAAGGCTCACATCCCGCCGGTCATCGGAGACTTCCCCCTTTCATTGTCTTCACAGAGCGATGACTCGACGTGGGAGCCAGAGAACCTCCGTCACGTTCCCTCTCTCACACAGGAGGTCTATGATCAGATTGTTGCCGCCTTCCAGCAACTCAACGCCACCCAGTGCTCTTACATACAATTTGCAGGCGGCGCGTTCCCATCCCTGGCTGCGTGCAATGCTTTCATGCAGCTCTACTTCGAAGAATTCAACCCACTGTTCCCCTTCCTCCACCAGCCCACTTTCAACCCCTCGACAACACCATGGCTTCTGGTCCTCGCCACAATCTCCATCGGCATTCGTTTTGCACGGGATCCCGCAGCTGTGGAATGCGGCGATATCATGCAGGAATTCCTGCGTCGAGCCTTTCTTGCTACGGTATGCATCTCTACCACTTTTTTGATTTCTTTGAATAATTTTCTCGTCTTGCATCACAGATCGAAGAAGATTACAGCTCCTTTTGCGAGCCTTGGCTGGCTCAGGCGGGACTCCTGAATCAAATTGGCATGCAATTTTCGAAAGACATGCGGCTTTTCCAGTATGCCCAGTCCGTGCGAAGTATCGTCACGTCGATCTGTCGTCAAGTCAACTGCTTCCATGAAATGAGACGTCCAGCGCCTTTGGAGAACAATAAGCAATCTGCCGAGGACGCTTGGAAAATTTGGCTGCGGAGAGAAAGCATGCGCAGGCTGGCATACACCTTGTGGGTGAGTAGGAGTTATGCTTATCTTGTGGGCCGTTTGGATTTCGCCAACCAGACTGAACTTGGTTCCAGGTTGTCGACAGTCAGGCTCTTCTATTCTTTGACCTGCCGCCTCTTGTACCGATGAAGCTCCTTCAGGTGCGACTGCCTTGCCATGAAAGTCTGTGGCACGCGCCGACAGCGTCCTCGTGGGTTGAATGCTACAAACAGAATAGTAATCCTTCTTGAACAAAGTGGCTTGCGTATCTGGACTAAGCTTCCTACAGGACCCTATCTGCCGCTAAGCATTCGCGAAGAATTAAACAACCTCTACCGCACGCACGTCCGCCAGCAAGGCCTTGGTGATTATGCCATCCTAGTATTGATTCTTGGAGTCTTCAGGAATGCCGCGGAGGTTCGACGTGTTCTCGACGAGGGGTGCCACCTGCTGCCGTACTTCGCACAGTCTAAGACTCAGCCAGCTCCCGTGTCATATACAAGAGCGGAGACTTTCCCAACCATTCACAAGGCCATGGAATATCTGCGGGTCCTGTGCCCGGCCGATGAAGAGGTTCCCCGGCTGTCTTCGTTGAAGTCCGCAATTTTACTCCACTATCACGCCGTCGGAATTCTCCTGAGAATCCCGCTCGGAGAGCTTTATTGCTACTGCGGCTATCGCGTCACCAGCACGGACATTGCGCACTGTGAAGCCCGCCTCAAGGTCTGGGCACAGCAGCACGGCGAAGAGGTTCGCCAAGTGGCTTTGCATGCTAGTCGACTGTTTGCCCACATTCGCCGTTCGAACCTCCACTATCATTACGAAGGGCGGATGATGCTTATATCATGCCAGGCCTTGTGGATCTATACCGCTACGGCTCAATCAAGCCTATCGTTGGGCGGGCACAAAGACCAAACGGAACATCCCTCGGGACATGGTTTAAGTTCCAGCATCCGCCTTGACCAAGGTCTTACCAGGGAGGCGGTGGAGGCTTGGATACGAAATGGTCAGCAGATGGTTCCTTGTCTCGCAGGAGTGGGCAGCCTTCAAGGCGTGCAAGGGATCGCTCGACTTATTCAGGAAGGCTCCCGTATCATGATGGCAGCATCGAGGTGGCCACTGAACATCGCGCAGGGGAGGTGCTTGCGCATATATCACCAGCTTCGCTCAGGTTCTCCAGCAACAGACGTCGAGCCAAGAACCCTACCATATCCGAAGGCCATCCCCTGAGGGCACCGTGCGCCTATAAACTTCGCTCCGGCCGACGAAAGGATGTAGGCCTTGATGCGGAGTCACCTCTAATGATCAGGTGGGTTTATCTCTCCTTGATTCTCGACTAGGTAGGTAGTCACACCGCCACCCCAGTGCTAGAGACTCAGTGCGAGCAGCCATTGTCTCCCCAACAGCCTGAACGCAATACTAGTACGCGGCTTCGAGCCAGACCCTCGCATTGCGATCGACGTTCCAAGCGCTCTCATTCGTCATGATTGCAGCGGTGGAAGAATCCACGACTCAGAAAATTCCAAATCTCGAAGCTTCCGGCCACCGTCATAGAGGCCATCCACGAGCAATGGCTGAATGATTTTACCATAATACGGCAACTCTTCCAAGAAACCCCAGTGAGCCGCTTGCTTCCATCCCTTTTTCTTCCAGTCATTCAACGTGCCATGGGGAAAGAAGTCAAATGTAGCCAGCTCGGTCGGATCATGCGCGAGACAGACCAAGACGTTGGGGTCGGCGTCGTACTCGATGAGAGCTTCGATCGAGTCCTGAGCTGTAGCGGGATCTATGAAGAATGAATTCGGTGCAGTCGAAGCCCTGAAAAACGGAACCTAGAGAGAAAACCCCAAGAGGTACAGTCAGCAACACGGTCCATCATTGATCTCAGGTCGGGGAGGTGCCATTACCGTTCGACCGTTCTCCTTTTCGGGATGAGACGACAAGAATGCTGAGCACGGACAGGGATGGGAGATAAGCTTGTTCGTGAACTTTGTCTCCTCGGGAATGAAGTCGGGCATGGGAGTATAGCGCGTGGGCCGGATCACACCGCTGTGATGACAAACATCGCCGCCGAGGTAGACGAGGGTCTCGGGAGTTGTTCGCACCAGAGCCCCGATGTGTCCTATCGCATGACCGGGCACGTTGAGGATGTACAGAGACCCGTCTTCGAAGTAGTCGTGTGCCTGGTACCGACCGATCTTGAAGTCGTCGGAGAACGACAGCTCCCTCACCTCGCGGCCATCGAAGTCGGCTTCATGGAACGGCGACGTGGGATTCGCCGGCCAGCCTGGCATGAAGGCGTCTTTGAATCCAGGGCCGACGATGATCTTGACAGACTTGGGCAATGCGGCCGGATTGCCGCAGTGATCCCAGTGCCAGTGGCTCATGATGAACCCTTCAACGTGGGTCAGGTCGACGCCTCCCTCGGTCAAAATGTCATGCACGTCCTTGGCAATGTCGAGGCCGTCGACGTTCTTGCTGACCGTCTCGCGGATGTGAGGCACCGCATTCTGCCAGTCCTTGCGCATGCCCAGATCGAAGAGCACTTCGCGGCCAGACGCCTCGTGCTTGATGTAGAATGAAAAGGTCGGGAAATTGATCCAGTCATGGCCGGGGATGTTAGGCTCGACGGTGCGCGATGTGGTGCAGACTATGTTACATGTTGTGTCGATGATGGAGAGCTGGCAAACGCTGCCACTGGGGGGAATGTTGAGGTCTGGCCGTGGTGTTGCTCCATTTGGCAACGACATGTCTGAAGCATTAGAAACGAGCCTTTGCTGGACCTCGATCTTTTCAGAACAGAGGGCCGAAGTATCAAGAATCGTGTTACTCTTTGTGAACCTTGGTGGCCGTAACATAGCATGATATAATAAACTCGACTCCTACCCACATCAGCTATTTGACTGTCCGCATGTATAAACCATGGAGACGCCGAGTAGCTCACGCGCAAAGCCACTTCCGCGAGGCACGCAACCAAGAATGAGCGACCAAGGACTCACCCATTCTCTCCGCCCCGATGATGGGCGGTACAAGGACAGCGTGCCTGGTGCTCACCATTCCACTCGGGACCCCGAAGACTCCCCCGGGCGGGGTCGGACGGCACAGGGTTTCTGGCCATTTCCAAAGTCCAGGTACGATCCCCTCAAGGGCCCGGCGGTCCTCTTGGTAATTCCCCCAGTCGAACCGTCCTGATTTCCATTGATGGATGGCCTTGGGTGATCCTACTGCCGACGGCACCTCCTGATTTCCTGACCACAGGACGAGACCTGCGGAGCGCCACAAAAAGACAGACTGATAAATCATATTAAGACCATCATGATATGAAGACAGAAATCTCGCCCGAAAATTACGTTGGAAGGCCCCTCTGTCCCTGATCATCACACATTACGGTAGATCTAGCAGACGAAACGGTGCTCTACATCGATCGACCCATTGCCAGGAGAGCTTCCTGCTTGGACAGTTCTCCACCATGGCGTCTCAGCTCGTGCTGCCGTTTTCAATGGCGTGGGCCGCCATGATGGGTGCTCTCGCGCCTCGTGGCATATGTAGGTACATTCCCGGCGACGCAGGGTGGCCCAATGCCACGGACTGGGACGCCCTCAATGCCACGGTGGGAGGTCGATTGATCAAGAACGTGCCTGTGGCGGCTGTGTGCCACACGGCCGGCACTTTTGCCGCCTACGACAAGGAGGCTTGCGAGAAGCTGGCTCGAGACTGGCGAGATGCCAGTGCGGAAACTTTGTTCGTGAGGCCCCAAGTCCTCCTTTGACCCTGTCGCGTCTGGTCATGAGTGCGGTGCCTTTCCACTGATTGTTGCATGCCATGGTCCTAGATTCCCTCAGCCCGGCGAGATGTGGCACCCGTACTTCCAGAATCAAAGCTGCACGCCGTTCACCGCGCCAGAAGTCCCGTGTGAGCTGGGGAACCGCCCTGTGTACTCGATCAACGTGACCGGAGTGGCCGACGTGCAGGCAGGCTTGAAATTCGCCACGGAGAAGAATGTCCGCCTTTCTGTCATGAACACCGGTCTCGAGTGAGTCCCATTCCATCCCTTGCCTCTCCTGCCTCGACGAAGTTCTAACCCATGCCAACCCGATCTGAAAAGCTACCTGGGAAAGTCCTCAGGTCAAGGCTCTTTAGGCCTGTGGGTATACAATCTCAAGACCCAGGAGATTATTCCCGAGTACACGAGTCCGTCTTACTCTGGCCCGGCGCTCAGGATGGGAGCGGGCGTCATCTCTGGCGAGACCAACGAATTGCTCGCCCGGGCGGGATACCGCGCCGACCTTGCATCGTGCGGACTGACGGGCGTCGTGGGCGGCTATCTTCAAGGTGGCGGACAAGGACAGCTGATATCGGCCCATGGCATGCCGGCAGACAATGTCCTTGAATGGGAGGTGGTCACCCCTACTGGGGAGCATGTCAGCGCTTCTCCGGAACAGAACCCGGACCTGTATTGGGCGCTCACGGGCGGCGGAGGAGGCACATACGGAGTTGTTCTCAGCGTCGTTATCAAGGTGTTTCGCGATGGCCCCATCGCCGGCGGACAGCTGATGGTGCAAAGTGAGAACTCCGAGGCCATCTGGGACGCCGCCCGGACTTGGATTGAACACTTGCCACGCCACGTTGATGGAACACGAAACCTCTTCCACTTCGGCATCACCAAGACCATCTTCTGGGTCTTTGCCTTCATCATGCCCGACCAAGACACGACAGCCATCGACGCTCTGCTGCGCCCGTTTCTCCCGGAACTCGATCGGCTGGGTCTCGGCTACGAGCTGACCACCGTCAACTACACGAACTACCTCGACGCCTATCTCTCCACGTACGGCCCTCTTCCCTACGGCGCCATCTGCCCCAAGTGGCCCATCATCTCCAGCCGCCTGATTCCGCGATCGGTGTTGGCGGACACGGCGCAACGAAACGCCCTCGTCGACTTTTTCCAAGACGTGGCCCGCGACGGCAAATGGTTCTGGGGCTGCAGCTTCTTCGACGTCAACGACAAGGCCGGCTCGCCGCGCGGTCCCCATCCGCCCAATTCTATCCATCCTGCCTGGCGTGACGCTGGCGCCTATTGCAACCCGCAGCCCGAGCTTTCCGGAGGCTACCACTGGGAGGAGCCCGAGATTGACGAAGCCCTGCGGAAGAAGCTGGTCACCGAATTCATCCCAAGAAACGAAGCATTGACCCCCAATTCGTGCCATGTCAATGAGCTGGACCCGACATACCAGGGAGATTGGAAGGATGCGCTGTACGGGCCCAACTATGCCCGCCTGCTGCACATCAAGCACAGATACGATCCCAACTACATCATGTATGGCCAATGGGCGGTCGGGTCTGATGAGTTCACCGTCGATGGAGACGGAAGGCTTTGTAAAATCTAGGTAGTCTTGCCTTGTTTCGCTCATTTAAAGTCCACGTTCATGGACTGCTTCGAGCCATCGTCCGCCGGAAAGTCTTCACTCCTCTCAACCATGATCCATTTGCCTGCCTCCGAAACAAGTGAATCTCGAGGGATATGGCCGTGCTCATTGGTCGTTGGAAGTGATCTTCAGCCATTTTAATTCCAGGGAGGCCGCATCCAGGACAGTCGAGTAGAAGAACTCCGGCCCTCAGCACGCGCGAGCCGGGGGTGAGCACAGGGCGGCATCACCCCGGTGCCAATCCCGGGGGAGTCGCGAGCAGTTTTCACTCATCTTGGCTTTCCACACTGGTCCTTGTCATCATCGCCTTCCAGGTTCCTTTAAACACCAATTTCTGTTTCCGTTTAGCAGCCAAGATGACTAAGTGTGGATGGGTGCTTCAGCCACCCGACGGCCACCCAGAAATGCCCACCTTTGCTACGACGACAGCTTACTTATCTCCTGCTTCTACTTCCAGGAACTGTACTACCCACCTCGAAGCCTCTCGCCATCTTCTCAGCGTGTTGCTGTATTGTCGGCAGAGAAACTCATACGGGATGAGAGACAATAATCGAAGAGTAGTCTCTCACATTCAGGCCCTGACAGACGGCTCACGGTAGCGACAAGCGGCTGACCTGGCCCGTGCGTTTTCCCAGATAACTAGAGCAACCACCTCGACGCCTCTTCACCTGTCTGGATTGACGTTTCTGCTGCTACTCGACAGGCTATTTTGACACGTTTGTCACAGATTTATCGAGCCTGCTACATTCGTCACATATCGCCATGTCTGCTCGGAAAGAGGAAAAGGATACGTTTCATTTCGTGGCGTTTCAAGATCCTTCGAATGCCGTGGCTCGAAAGTCGTTGGAAAAATCCCGAGCACGTGCCCATGCCGCTCGAGTCACACATTCGAGGAGAAAGGCAAAGCGTGGGCAGACCGTCGTCAAATGGATTATCGAGAGCTCAGGCTCTCCCAAGGACAACACTCCGAAGCAGGCACAAGACAAAGTCCAAGTAGCTGGATTCAAGATCAGCCCGCTTTCATATCTTGGGCAGGACAAGGTCGACCCCTTTGGATCGAACCCTCATACGGTATTGCCGAAATATCTGCAATCGATTCTTGACTACGGTGAGTTGATGTTCGTCCTGTTGGTCGTTCACTAGGACTGATGTCCCGGGATCTTGAAAGCCTACGAAAGTATACACCCGAAGATCATAACCGTCCACGCGGTGAACAGTGTGTCCGAGGTCAAAATATCCTGGAGACGGATCGGTCAAGAATGGCCATTGATGTACCACCTGCAAGTTGCTTGTGCAGCAAACCTCGCTCGCGCAGGCGCCGACAATGAGCGCCTCCCCCACAAGATCGAGGTTCTACGAATGAAACACCAAGCACGCGGGTTAGCTCTGGTGACGAAGGAGCTTCAGAACCTTAAAGGTCCGGCATCCGATTCATTGATCATGGCACTGATCATGGCGGCGTTCCTGACCGATCCCAATCCCACCTCGGCTCAATCTGGAGAAGTGGTTCCACCATCTCCTTTGGCGACTGCTTGGAATCTACACCTCTATGCGAGCCTTACACTGATGCCTTCTATGATCCAAGCTCTTATGGAACTTGTCGTCAGCCGCGGTGGGATGGACGCTTTGCAAGAATATGGACTCAAGAATGTTCTTCAATTGTCAGTCGGATTTTCAACCATTTTTGTCGAGTCTCTAGCTGATGTGGATATTAGCGCCGACCTGATGGTCAGCTCGAGGCTCAATATGAGTCCTTCTTTTCCCTGGGTGCTTCCAACCACGTCGATTCTCCATGGACCGAAGTATCAGCCTGACCATGAAGCTGTCATGATGTCAATGGTGATCGGCACCGGCTTCAGACAGATAGATCCAATAGCTATGGATCTGGCAAATGCCTTGAGAGCCGCAGGCGAGGTCACTGTCGCTCTTGACCACTACGTACAACGCCGCCCAAACCCGCCCATCATGGCCGATATAGTCAATGCGGCGAATCAAACTCACCACAGGCTAGCAAGTCTCGGGCCAAGGATAACTATGGATCCCCAAAAGACCGACTACTTGTGGAATCTATGCCGCGTGGCTGGCCTCATCTACAGCGACTTGGTACTGCTTCCCTTACCACCCACGACCGGTGTCAGACCTCGGCTGGCTGGAGAGCTTCGCCTTGCCATGGAATCTTTCGAAGTATTTGAGGCTGAAGAAACTGCTTATATTGTCCCAGGCACCACAGCGGAGGATTACACCTGTCTGGTCCTGTGGGCTCTAATGATGGGAGGTCTTGCTGCGCTAAACACACCCCACAAGGGATATTTTGTTCGAAAGATGCAAGAATACGTCCTCCGTTGGCCGTATATTATCGAGTGGGGTGCTTATACCAGTCTCATGGCTACATATCTGTGGTGGGACCACATATTCGCGGAGCCTGTGGCAATGCTATGGACAGAGGTGACCTTGTCCCTAGCAGACGTGGTGCAGCAAGGCTCTGTATTTACACAACCAAGTCACGATACTCCTCCAGCAGATCAATTTCCCACACTCCCACTCCATTTGAAAACAGAGCCTGGCTACCGTGGACTTTCGGTTCAAGATGTATCGACCTCGAGCCTCTTCGAGTAGTCTTCACGTCTGCGTGGGAATGCTCATTTGAGCTGCTGTCCGCAGTGTCTGCATCAAGCATTTATCGACATGATGATGCTCTCTACAAACAGATCGGGCTCGCTGAGGAAAGGTGAATGCCCAGCTCCACACCTTAATTCCTGCACGTCCTCCAAACCTGACTGCCTCACCATCATCTCCTGCGTGGGGAGCGGGAGAGCTTGGTCCTCTTCGCAGTAGAGGTACGTCACTGGAATGCTGGTATACGCGACCTGGGTGAGCGGAGTTTTGGTGGCGATGATGCTATGATGTTTGAGCTTCGACACCCAAAGCTTCTGTTCTTCAGCTGGCAGATCGTTATAGAACACCCGCTCGGGGTTGGTTGCGTTGGTGCTGCCATCTTCCTGGAAACCCGAGATCTCGAGTTAGCACACTCTCGAACGAGACTGAAGAGCCTGGTTTTCCGGCTTGCCTCTTCTTTGACCCACGGCGGCAGACCACCGAGCCCAGCGACGAGGGACTTTCCCACGGGCAAAAGAAAGGCACAAGCATAAAACAATCGGACTATGCCGCCTTTTTGCGCTCCTTTCATCCTCTCAGCCTTGCCCAGCCCGGCGGCCGCTTGTGTCCCTACCATACCGCCGTACGAATGCATCACCAACAAGACCTCTTTGCCTTGCTCGACCAATTGCTCCAACTCCGCACGGACGTGAGCTGCGTCATCGTACAAGGTTCTGGTTGGAGGCACTGCTCCAGTGGAGGGTTGTTGGGGACAGAGCATGGTGAATCCGAGCGCTTCGAATCTGGACTTGACCGGCTCGAAGTGCGCCGGTCCGTGCCAGGCTCCGTGGAGGATGAATATCACCGGTTTGGGCGACATTCTGAGATTATTGACCTTGGAACAAGGACGATGATTCAAACAAACGCAGGAAGGTCGAAGATCTTTATAAGGAGAGGCCTCGCAACAGCTTTCCTCCTCTATGCCTACAGGAAGGAAACCATTGAACGAGAGCCAGACCCAAGCCAGCCAAACAGCGCCCCTCGCGACGCTCGCTCCATCCATACGACATCTCAGCGTCTACGGCAAGCTCATCCACCCCGACTCATTGGCCAACCATGTGAACCCGCCTGATTTTCCCAGAACCAAGACATCGAGAAATATACGACGCTTGCAAACGAGGTCCACGTTATCTATACCGGGGGCCCGCGTTTCGGGCCAGCCGGGGGATGGGAGACCTGATCGGCAATCCTAGAGCCAGTCAAAGCGAATCTCAACACTCACAAAAGCCTAATCGCTAACATGTCAAAACTATTTTCGATCTATTATGCGACCTTTTCAAACCTATTATGCGACATTTCCGATCTATTATGCGAGTGTTGTCACCAGTGTCAGTATTCGTGCGTCGAACGTCTAGGGCATCTAGGACAGATCGCCACCCACCCTCTTGTCTTTTTTTTCAAAGACGTGCTGTTAGTTCCCCCCTGGGACGAAGACGAAGAATGCGACCAGCACTCCAGGCCCGTGTGTCTTTATTCCCAGCCCAGCGACCGATGAACTTTCTTCGACTGGTTTATTTCCGGCAACTACTGCCTTTCGGGATTCAAAGTTCTAAGGCGCGCCTGAATGTTTAATTAGAACAGAAGCGGGTGAATATACGATGAGAGACGAGGGCCTGGGTGTGTCGCGCGAGATGGGCCAATGTGATGCGTAAATAAACTCACAGATGCCGGGAGGAAGTGGAGGGGAGAACACAGGACACTGAGTCATGAATCGATTGCAATCCATGCACATACATACAGCTCGTCATTGATTGATTTCGAATCAGCCTCATTTCCATATTTTCTAAGCTCCAAGCTCCTCAAAACCGCCCCATATCCTCCCTCCCTCTCATCTCCCTGCCATGTGTATCCAGCCCCAACCGCGCAGCTCGTCGAGGTTGCCAAAAGCAAGGTACCAGCACGTACCACTAAAACCAAGAAAGCAAAAAAGTAAAAGAGCAAAAAAAACCCCGAGCTATGTAGGTCTCTAAAGCCTGAGGTTCGCAAAGCTCCAGGTCGGCTCTCCCTCAGCATCGCCCGTACTGTCTTCCTTCGTCGCTGTTTCCCGCGGGCCGTTGCCGTTGCCGTTGTCGGAGCTTCGAAGACAAGTCGATTGCGCGGGATCGGTCGTTGTGCCTTGGTGCGGATGAGTCGCCACTGGATGGGATGACAACATGTTAGGGAGTGGTGGTCGATCGACAATGGAGATCTCGCCAGCACGGGTGGTTGCTGTTGACTGCTGCCTTGCTGGGCCGGGGACGCCTGAGTTTCTTCCGCGCAAGGAGCTTGTGCTGCCAAGAGACTGCTGACTTGATGCGTTGGCGGGAGGTGAGCGCTCCTGCTGTCTCGTTGATGGATGCCGACTCGACAGATCGGCGATAGTGGTCGTTCTTGAGTGCTCATCCAGCTCGACATTGACACTGCTTGCAGCTTTCTTTCCCTCTCGATCAACCGTTGCCTGGCGTGGTTTGCCGGGATGTACTTTGATGGCAGCTGCGCGCGACGGGTCCTCAATACTCGACCGTGCCAACTCCGGCTTCCTGGATTGTGTCTTGTCCACCATTCCTTCTTGCTGAACCCACGAGGGCTCTCGCTTTGTACTCGATTTCCCCGACGACCCACCCCGCTGAGACGCAGGCCGTATCTGGATTTCCTTTGGAGACGGTTCTGCGAATATTGACTTGTTTGCCCTGCCCTCTTCCTTGCTTGCAGGGCATGGTCCACGTTGTGGTTCTTCAGCTTTGCTTCCCGCCCCAGGACCAGATGCGTTCCGATCTTGATCCGTATCCTCGACTCTAGCAGCTCTTTTACCAGCTCTCTTTTCCTGCAGAGCATTGTACTCTGGCGTGCTGAGCACGCGACCATCACCTAGTGAGATTCGGATTGATGTTCCATGCGCGGAGTTGGTGTCCGGTCGTGGTTGAGAGTGAGCTACTTGTGAAATCGTCTGGTTTGGGTCGTCGCTCGTCTTTGGTCGTCTATCGAACTCCAAGGGTGGTCCTGAAGTGGTAGTGCGATGGGAGCCAGGATCACTTTGCCGAGTCGATCGAAAGTTCTGTGGTTCTTCAGACAGTTCCCGAGGGCTCGCGTCTTCTGTTCGGCTCGAGGAAGTCGGACGAGAGTCCAAATGGGGTCCTTGCTCTCCTGGTGTCTGTGTGCGGTGCTCAGGTCTTCGATCACTGGACCTCCGTATTCCCCGCTCTGGTCCTTGTCCCCTTCTGTCATCATGGCTCTGCGTCGGTCGACCTGGGCCTCGTTGTACAGGAGTGCGGGTCTGCGTACTTCCTGGGGGTGTTCGTGTCGGAGGACGCAGACCATTAGTCCGATCCTGATTTCGGTTTTGAGGCGATCGAGGAAAGGGCCACAGAGATGGATCTCCCGGGGTTCTAGGTCGACGAGGCTGATGATGAACTGGGCGACCAAGACGATCTTCATTCTCAGCGTAGATGACGACGCGGTTGATGGAACCGCTAGAAGAACTATGGCGATGCGCGCTACGGTGACGGTTGTACGGATCATTGTCCCATCGACGACCGTTGCTGACAGAGACGAAGCTGCCTCCACCACGCAGGGAACCTGTCGGCTGCTGCGGGAGAGAAATTTGATCCTGAGCTTCGGCTTGCTTTTGTGCGACCCGGGTTCGAAGAGCCTCACCAATCCTCTGATACTGATACTGATTTGATGTGCCTTGAGAAGGTTTGCAGCAAGGAGTGATTGTGTTGGAGAGCATCGTTTCGACGCTCGTGTTGGTGCTAGGGACCGCAGGTCTCTTGTCCCAGCACTTTGTTGGCCGCAAAAGCCACTTCCAAATCTTTAATAATCGCTTTCCATTCTCCTTGGTGTTGCTTTCGAGAAGAATACTGGCTGGCAGAGGCTGCCCTTCGCTTGCGCCATCCACATCCTTCGGACACGTCTCTTGTGGTAGTGGCGACGACTCCTGGTCACTTTCGCTCCCACTCTCTGGGTCTGAACCTTCCAATTTACTCTTATCGCTGGAAGTTTCTTTCAAGAAGGTGTCTGCATAATCTGCCGAGACACGGTCCGACATTTGCTCTGGCGGCGTTACTGTTCGTCTCACATGCTCCCTCCATTGCTTTGAGTATATTGAGCAAAGCGGGAGATTCCGCGAGGGTTCCTCGCATCGCGCAGAGAATTTGATATGCGTTTCATTCGGAACCTCTGGAACGGACGAGATTCGTTCATTCCGCTCTTCTGTGTAATGCTGCCCGTCCTCCGCGGTCACAGGACAATCGAGTCGTCCTTGCTGCTCAGAGGGGGGGCCATATGGAATAGCGACACCTATGGCCTCGCTTGGGTCGATCTGACATCTCATCGTCGAGTCATATTGGACGGCAGGGTTTCCGACATCGAGATTGAGGTCAAGTTTCGAGTCCTTGAAGTCGAAATCGAAGAGGAAATCCGCGGCTGGAGGAGTCGCAGCTGTTTGTGACTGGTGACTTCGATGCAAGGCTCGTGCGTAGTGCTCTCTGGTGCGGGTAAAGCGATCCATTCCTTCGTCTCACCTCACTGATAGTTTCTAGGCAGATCAAGAGGGCAACAGGAGGATATCTGAGATCCAAACAGCGAAGCAGAAGCGTCTGATAACGGAGATGAGAAAATAAGGCAGGTCTGAAAAGGGATTTTTGGCAGCAAGAGAGAAGCCGTGAGTCTCGAGCGGACCAGTGACGCTCCCAGAAAGCCTGATCTTGTCTGAAATATCAGATATACAGTTTCCCAATTCAAGCTGGTGACTTGAAAGGCGAGGTGAAGAGTTCGGAGGACGCTTTTGACTTCAGGCTGGCCATGTGGACAACTGAAGTGACATGTTTGGTTCAAGAGACCGGTGAAACGCTGTGAATATCCACCTGCAGTGTCAACATGATGATAATAACATCTGCTGCGTGTAATAGTCGTTCACTCATTCATCAGTGACAATCCCTGCCATCCCTGTCAATCCCTTAGACGCTGATTGTTTTGAAGACCCCCAGACCGCTTCCACCGGTGACCATGACCGTGCCCGGCATTTGTGGATGCCAGTGCAATTCTTTACCATCTTCAACGTGATGAATGAACAGCAACTGCGGAGGAACCTTTTCGGCACCTTCGCCCAGACCCAGGCCCGTTTCTCTACCATATTCCTCGTCGTCAAGCTCGACTGCGAGATCCCACAGAGTTGCAGTGTTGTCTGCACAAGCAACAGCCACCACGCTGTCATCCGTCGGGTGCCACTCGATGGAAGTGATGGGCTTCTTGTGGAAGTGAAAGTCTGCGACAGGGCTCGGCTTGATCTGCGCGCCGGGTGGCGCCCCTGACTGAGGCTTCCACTGCCGCAAATCCCATACTGCCCACTCGCCATCGTCAGCACCGGTAGCAAGCAAATGGAACGTCTGGCGCGACCACGACATCACGTTGACATCGGTGTTGCTGATCTTCACATCCACGGCGGGTTTTCGGCTCTTACTCCGCACATCCCACACCTTCACAGTCCCATCGGAGCTTGCGGACGCAAAGACAAATTTCTCATTGGGTGACCACTGGAGTTCTTCCACGGCGTCGGTGTGGCCGACAAATGCTCTGGTATCCGTCACCCAGCCGCCGCCCTCAGTTCGTTGTGTGCTGAATATCTGTCCGGCATTGTCACCAGAGAGAAGTCGACCGTTGGGATGCGAGGAAGCTGGCGCCCAATCTAGCGCGTATCCTTCAGTCTTGTGCATTCGGAGAGTGCTGAGGGGCTTTGAGGCGTTCGGAGGCAGTGTATAACCAGGTGTCGAAAGAGAATGGAGATGTGGTGATACATCATGGATCAGAACCTGACCGTTTTCGAGGCATGTAGCGGTCAAGGTCTGAGGTATTTGAGTCACGTCGGCAGTGGCAGTCGCTGGCTGGAAAGCTCTTATTCTGTTGGTTGTGCTTGGAAGTGGGATCGACCTTGACTCGAGCACTGGGTCAGATGCGCCCTCGTCGTCTTCGTCATCGTCGCTATCACTCTCTGAATCCGTCTGATTGCCGCGATCGATCCTGGACAGACTGCTCAACCGCAAAATGTACAACTCATTCTCTTTGGCGCGTGACGAGTCGGCTTGAGTACCAGCAACTGCATAGACCGTTCTTGGATATTGCTTGCGATTGTCGCCCAGGTTATCTCGTACAACGTCAAAGGATAGACAGGGCCACGTCGTCGACATCAGGTGGAGCATCTCGTAGGTGGAAGGGTCTGGCGTCAGAGACATTCCGGGTTGCAGTATCGATCGGCCTGGTATAAATGTCTGCTGGCTCGTGTCAACATCCATAGCATCTTGTGCCTGTTCAGCTTCTCTTTCGGCATCTGGTCGCCCATCAATGCCCGCCTCCATGACCTCGTCTTCCGACTCGTATTCATCTTCAAATTCGTCTTCGAAGTCGAGGGTAGGATCACCGTTGGCGCTCGAATCTGGCCGTTGCCCTGCCTTGAGGGACTCTAGGTTTTCCTGGCTCTCAGCGGTCCTTTTCGACATCTTGGTCAAATGGAGGTCTTATTCACAGTATCACAACTGAGGCAACGTCTGTGGCCGCTCAATAAATCTGCATTTCTCTCTCCGCACATGAATTTCGAAATTATTTTTTTTCTCCAAAAACATGCTTATGTAACGAAGGTCACGTGCAATAGTGGGATATTTGATGCCCATACATGTCCTGCTTCGGGTTACGCATGGATTACTCCGTATGAGCCAGTATTCTACAGTACTCGCCTGTAGTTCAAGACGCTTTGCCGGTTCAAGGTCATTCTTCTGGGCGAGAATCAAGGCATAGCCGTCTCATTACCGACCTTGACCAGAATCGATTCTGCTGCCGTATTAATAGTGAAATAGCCTCGGCTCTTATGGGCCCGCCCGGGCACCCCAGACATGGAGATCTCAATGCAGCGAGCAGCTACATCCTCCCGCACTCTCTACAAAATCGCTACTCAGCTAAAGTAAAGCACTGCTCCTGTGAGAACAAGAGTTGAGTTGTTGACAACCGTCTCTGAGCCTTGAATACCTCACGCAATCGCCTGCACCTACACCTTTCTTTCCTGTACGCTGACTTCGACTTGGAGCGCATTGAAAGAGGTCAGCTCTCACTGTACTACGGTTTCTGCACACCCGAATACTTCCCCTTCATCCTTCGAGCCGAGCCAGTGGAGATATAGAGAGCAATGTCCGGTGTACCAAAAAGGCGCCTCGCGGCGTTGTCGAAACAACTTGCGGAAGGAATACCTTCCGAGGGCACATTTGAGGAGATCCCTCGCATTAGACACGTCGCAGACAGCTCAGCAGGGCCGAGAGTCAAGGGAAAGGTTGTCATCGTTACTGGTACGCACCAAGAACACAACATCTGGCGAGCCCAAGCCACCACTAAGAGACTAATTTTGAGTGTATTTGCTCTTTAGGATGCAACTCTCCGATCGGCATCGGTCGAGCGTCTGCGCACCAATACGCCCAGAACGGCGCGAAGGCGGTCTATATTTGCGACTATGATGACAAGTACTTGGAGATGCACAAGAGGGAAATGGCGTCCTTGTACCCCGAGTGCGAGGTCCACTGCGTGAAAGTGGACGTCGGGGAGGAATCCCAGGTCAAAGCCGTGGTCGATCAATGCCTGGCAAAATACGGCAGACTGGACATCATGTTTGCAAACGCAGGCATCTCGGGTGTCCCCAATACCTTCGAACATATCTCGAGCACGGCATACATGAGGACAATGAGGGTCAACGCACTCGGTGTATTTCTGTGTTTCAAGTATGCCGCCATTGCGATGCAGAAGACAAGCCCCGAGAAGAAATACCCCGGAGGAAGCATCATTGGCACGGCGTCGGTGGCTGGCCTCCGGTCAAATGCTGGGGGGACGGATTACTCGGCCAGCAAAGCTGCCGTGGTGTCAATGGCGCAGACCATGTCCTATCAGTTAAGTGGGACAGGTGTAAGAGTCAATGCCATCTGCCCAGGTGTGATCGAGACCGGCATGACCAAACCCATGTATGATGCAGCACGGAACCGGGGCACTGAGAAGAAGATCGGCCAGTTGAATCCGCTGCAGAGAGGCGCGGTGGCCGACGAGGTCGCCAGAGTCGCCTTGTTCTTGGGGAGCGACGAGGCTAGCTACGTCAATGGCCAGGCCTGGGCTGTATGCGGAGGTCTGAGTGCTGGACATCCGTTCGTCCCAGGCAAGCTAGGGTGATGATTTTCAGAGAAGTGGTAAAGTAGACTCAGCCGTCCAGGTCTTTTTGAAGGACTTCCAAAACCTTCTTCTCGTCAATATTGTCCAACGAGGCAAGGTTTTCCTCATCTGCTTTGTCCCTCGGGTCGTAGGTTGGCAGGTTGATCGGCACTTCTGCCCCGTACTGTTTGTTGTAATCTTCTTCAGTGATGTATGGATCAGGCAAACCCTCGGGGCCATCATATCCAACATAGAAGGTCGGAAACTCCAGGATGGTCTGATTGCGAAGAACATCAACCAGCTTCGAGTCCGAAGCAACCGGAATCACACATTTCACTTTCGATATTGTGTTCGGCTTGAAAAGATAAAAGTTGAGGTTCTGTGATGAATATAGAGTTCCTGGATGCTGCCCATTCCTTTGTGTCGGGCTGTGAGTCGTGTCCGTGCGCTTCTGGTCAGTCACGAGTTCATGGGCGGTCGATTCTGATTCTGGATTCTGAGAGTTCCCCTCCAAACTTCCAGCATGCGACGTTCGCCCATTGACTTCTCTGGCAGCGACAGGCGGAACATATTGATCGGTGGGGCGAGGGGCTGAAACAGATGTTGTTTCAGCATCACTTCGCTTGCGTTTCTTGCGGTTGATGGCGTGTTTCCCAAATGCGATCAGAAAGGCTTCCTCGACCGTCCTCGACTCGAGAACATTACAAGTTCTCTTGTCGCCATCGTAGCACAACCATTCAGTCGTCCACATGAGACACTTTCCATGGCCCGCCCAATGCGACTTGTTTTGTTTGTGTCTTGACAGCCCCAAGGGCGCCCTGATCAAGGATATCCCTCTCTTTTCGATCTCGGCATCAAACTTTCGTTTAGCATCCTGGCCTTTTCGGACGAGTCCACTAGGGACCAAGTCAATGCCCTTGCTTTGGGTAAGCTCGTCCGCGCGGGCCAGAGATCTCTCGACGGAAGTGATGAAGTTGAAGTCCTGATCGACAGAGCTTGGTGTGGCCAAATCAGCTCGTTTCCGGTAGGCAGAAGGGTCTCGAACGCCTGAGCACTGAGCCCATGACTTGTGGCGCTTGACGCATGGCAGGGAGCATGTGTGCACTCCGCATCGAGGGCAAGTGTATTTGATGGGATTGACGTGGCTATTCAAGATCGAGGATTTAGTCGTTGTTGCAAAAAGTAGGACGAGATTCCAGCTTACCAAATGGCACAAAGATCAGTCAACAACACGTCGGCACTTGTTTCCTGCATAGCATCGTCAATTTCTGCGAGGCATGTTACTGCAGATGCAGATAGATAGGTCTAATATGGAATTCAACAAGTTTGGTTCAGTATGGCCCCGGGCTCTAAAACTTTTGTCTGTTTTTCTTTGCTTATCGATAACGAGGGTGGCACACCAGCCGGGGGATAAACTCGACGTCACTGTGCAGTCTCCGCATCGTTCAAGAGATGGACGACAGAGGGTACAACTACCTAGTAGGTACCTTACCTAGGTAGGTAGGTAGGTGGCTAGGCATCTAGGTACTCGGTAAACCTCTTGTCCATCTCCTCCCATCCTACTTTTCTGCCTACTTTCCCCTTCCATGCCAAGGTCCATCGTCTAAGCCGTTGTGGAGTCTTTTCTGTGGCACATTTTGGTGGCATCCTATGTCTTCCACTCTAGATATTTGGACTCCAGGACAGTAAAGGACCTGAGCAACCCGCATGTCAGTAGAATTGAGTTCTGTGTGTGACTCGAAATTTTGGTAGTTAAGCACGTCAATCATGCCCTATAAGATTCCTGTAACTGTGCAATAAGACCGTCAAACCCTTTTACATCCAGACTCCAAAAAGGCTTGCAAAATCAAGTTCATCTCTTTTCCTCCTTCGTTGGCATCAGCTTGAGTCAAGCCACCAGGTAGACTAGGTCGATGTCGCTGCAGAGTCGAGCGAGACACCTTGTTCAGCGACATCGGTAGCCAAGGTGCTTGTACCTCGTAAACCACAGTCGAATTCCAAACCTTTTTCCAAAAGCACACAGCTATCCGTCTTGGTCTGACCTCGATTAGGGCCTCATTCATCTTCCCGTAAACGAAATGGCCGTTGATGTTAGGGGACTTCCGCGTTTGGGGTTCTATATCCTCAGCTTCAACAGAGTATGTTGAGAGCTGATGTTGGAAATTCAAAATCCGCTTGACCCCGCGCATGTGCGAACCAACGTGGTACGCTTGAAGCTAGAAAAGTGGTGTTTGTGCCGCCGAGGGGAGTGAGGCCGGGCAAGAAAAGGCAAAGGCGAAAGAAAGCAGCAGCTTCATGCGATTGGGAGAAGTGCTGTCCCTCTCTCCCTCTCGTTCTCCCTCTCCCTTCTCTCTACTCGTATTCTCCCTGGTTGTTGCATGTTATGGTCGATCGGCCGGTTGCAGAAAACTCAACGCGCACGTGGAATTAGAGGAGCAGGACAGCCGGTTCATTGGGTAACGCACCAACCTTAATTGCCTTTACCAATTCCCCTGGCTGTACCTAGGTAGGCCTGTGGGATCAGAGTTTGGAATATACAGCACATCCTGGCAAACCTAGATAATTATGTTGTCGCGTCAGGCACGCAATGATCCAGCGGATCGTATCCTAGAATCTCGATTGGACGCAATTCTTGCGGCAACCCCGCGGATTGCTTTTCAATGGGGTACTCGTGCACGATATGTACCCCTGAGGCGTGCAGCGTTACTTCTGGAAGCAGGGCAAAGAAAACCTTGATACGCGGCAAGTGACCAACAGAAGTACGTCTCTCCATTCCCGACGGAAATGTAAATGCATCTGATGGCTTGAATCATCAGCCTTGACGTGAAGTGAAACGCGTCCGATTGCGGTCAGGAATTACGAACACGACGGAGGTCCGTCTCCTAGGTACCTAAGTAGTCAGCTCCTTCCCGTGTGCCGTGTGCAACTCGTGTGTCGCAGCCGTGTAGACCCCATAATGAATTACTCGTACTGCTGTGCTGGCAGGGAAGATTCGAAAAGATGCAGTCGTAGTAAAAACCTTGACTGTAACATGGCCAATTGCGGGCTCGTCCTTTACATAAAAAAACATGTGGCCAGATGGCTAGAACGCGCAACACGCGAGATTTTCCTTTGTTACGTCGTTCGCCCTTATGCTCGGCGACTTTCCATCAAAGAGATTGAAAAGAATACGAGTGACCGAGTATTGCTCCAGGCCCAGATGTCCAACCCATCCCTTAGGCCAAGGCACTGAATCTGTACCCGGTACTGAGTAGAGGAGGGGTAGTACGGAGAACCCGCTGAACAAAAGCCTAGAAGCTTGGGAAAGCAAGCCACATTCAAGCAAGAAGAGCGACCCCTGAAAGCCCACACAGGCCGTCGAGAAGGAAGAGTATGCACGTCTTCTTTTCCCCCCAGAAAATCCAAAAGCCTCAGCCAGCCTGTGATGGAAGTGGCCAAAAACGGTCGGCCACAGATTGGGGCTTTGCGCACAGGTCCGTCACCGAAGCCATCGTGGCCGTCAACCAAGTTTGCTGGCTCATCACAAACAAGTGGATCACGAGTGTTGGTTGCCAACCAAATTGAAGGCTGCCGGGGAAAAGACTGAGCCAGGGTGCTGCAGGACACCAGGGGCACGTCCAACCCAAAGCGGCGTCGTTCCGTGTGGGCGGGCAGCTCGACCATCTCGACCTGGATGGTGTGTGTCCCTCAGCTCCTGGCTAGACCCAACCTGGGGGGGTTCGAAGCTCTTTGGGCTGTGGGATGATTTGCAACAGGGGGGCCATCTCCATCATACTATGTGCTCGGACAATAGAAGCTTGTGAGGTACCTGAGTGTGCAGTGTGCAGTGTGCAGCTTGTGATGGTACAGACCAGATCAGCCACAAGATTGAGTGAATCTGGTAGAACCCTTCCTCTGTCAAAGCTGTCTCTCCTTGGTCCTTCTACCCAGTCCGAGGTACACAAATCCGAAATGGCGAATCTCTGCACACTAATTAACCTCTGCCAGTGCCAGTGCCAGTGCCTTTCCCTGTGCCTGAGCCTGAGCCGTGCCCGTGGGCACCCATTCTCGGTTGTGGGCTCGGTGGGCTTTGTCTCGGTGGTGTCGAGTGGTTTCTTCCCCCTGCACGCCTCATCTTGTTAGCTGCATATCCGGAGTCCACCACTGTTAGTCACTGCTAGTCGTGGCCCTTGATGGCACTTGATGTGCCTCCGGTCCGCTTGGCCTGACACCTCTTGTTGCGCCTTTTCTCGCTTCCAATGCCAGATGGACTCCTGAAATCTATGGAGCTTCAACTGTGCCTTGCAATAATCTCTCCTGGCACCTACGCTCGTTCCAGTTTTCAATAATCCTCCCAACGGTCGCAGCCCGTTGGTTTTTCTTTCTTCTTCACACCGCGGGGGCTGTCTCTGCACCACGTTCTCTTCCCCTCCCTCTGCCTCGAGGAGAAAAGAAACTCCTTTGTCTATCCCGTGAAGACATCCCCAGATACACAAGGCTGCAGGGTTGTCTGGAGCTCGCTGTTGCTTCCTGGTTGAGTTGCGGGAGGATTGACATCCAAGACCACACAATTGCAGTTGCTGAGGCGAACCTCCCTATCACCGTTCGAACCGGCAACATGGGTCCCTCGCTCAGAGGTCATACCTCAATGACTTCGATGGCTGCTCGACCTCAGACTCGCGATACAAACCGCCCTGCTACCCGAGAGCAGCAGGTTGACAATGCCATGGTCCCCAGCCGAACCTCCTCGCTCCATTCACGAATCACCCAGCCACTCCCTTCGACTCTAGCAAAGTCGAACAATCGACCGACGCCAAAGACGTTGACCCATGCATACATGGTCTGTGGTGTGGGAAGAGAACCGTCGCAATGGGTCAAAGCACCACCTCCCTCCCACGGCAAGATCCAACATATGAAAGGAGCTGTGGGCCAATTTTGGCTTCCCGAGATCTTGGGAAGCAGCCCCAGGCTGGAGACGGATAATGAAATTGCAAGAGCTCTGCACAGCGCCATGAGGGTTCGTCGCTCTTGCTCTCCACGGTTTGATTGCAACCACTGACCACTAGACAGGCGTGCTTCCCTCATGATGTCGAGATCTGCACGGGCAGAAGCCAGCCACACTGCGTTCATCACTCCTTCGTCCTCCAGCAGGACTCCCAACATACCCTATACGGCATTGCCCTGCGAGTTTGGTCAAGAGCCGATGAGAAACGCGCCGAGACCATTCGTGACCTTCGCCGCAAGACGGAGTCCGACTACAGAGATGTCGCAGATGAGACCTACTGGATCCCCTATTGCTTGAGCTTTCTTTCCAGGTATCCCCTCTACAACCTCCTGGGCGACTACCTGCGAGGCATGTGGATTCACTGGAACAAGGCCACGAATTTGTTCCACGCCGAGGAGGTTTCGAGAATCCTGAGCTTTCCGGCTCCACGACTGAATGACCTTGTACGGATCGATATGAAAGATTACGCCCTCTGCTATCAATTCCCATCCTCCCCCACCGGATTCCAGAACTTCAATATGTGGCCACTCTTCTGTTGCTTGAGCATTCCCAATATTGTCGGCCTCATTGAGGCGGCTGTCTCGCCTACTCGCCGCATCATCCTCACCAGCCACCACCCAGCCATGCTCACAATCGCCGCCGAAACCATCAGATTCTGTGTTCGAGTATACGAATGGAGTGGCTTGTATGTGCCTGTTGTCCATGCTCGCAATGCCAGTGAAATGGTGCAAGAGCCTGGACCATACATCCTAGGTATTACCACGGAATGTCGATCACTCTTTCAGCCACCAAAGGATGCTCTCCTGGTCGACCTGGATCGGAATCTCGTCATCACTGATCATCCACCGAACATTTTGACCGCTGGCCAACGCACCAAGATGATCAACCGTCTCACACAAGCCTTGAACAGCGACGTGGAGATCAGCGGGGTCCCTCAGCATCTCAAGTCTGCTTATGGAGGCGGCAAGCTCATCCCTGCTGGCCAAATTATTGTCTTGCGCGGCGAGGTTGAGAGTGTACAAGATCCCTCGTGGTGGAACCAAGACGCAGTCATGGCAGTCATGGACCACGTCTGCGAAAAGCTCGGTCGCAACACTGGTGTCAAGGCCATCTTTGGCGGTACCATGAAGAAACCGCTGATGACCAAGATCTCGATGAGACACATGAACGAGATTGTCCGAGAGCGTAACCAATATTCGCGAGACGCACTTGAAGCATGGCAAGACTTCATCAACCTGAAGGGTCGCATGGACACAGAGCTTGCCAAGGTTGCAAAGAGGAATAACTACCTCGAGCAAGAAGTCGAGACATGGAAGTTGCAATTCCAGAAATTCCAGGCCTTCGTCGAGTCTCTCAACAAGGAGCTGGCCGAACTTCGTGTCAAGATTGAGTCTCACAAGCGCGAGAACCGCAGACTTACCGGCCTCATCGACCAGCAGAAGGATGACGCTGCTCGTCTTGCTCTTCGCTTGTCTGGCACTGAGAGACAACGTGATAACGCACTAGAAGCGTTGGTGCTCCAGCAAGGTATTGCCGAAGATCTGGAGAAGGAGCGTGCTCGCAATCGGAAGGAGATCGCAGCCCTGCAACATACCAATCAAACCCTACAGCGCCAGCGGGATGAAGCTCAACGGGTCGTTCTCCACCTCCGATCCCTCATCACCGGCCAAACCCATCATATGGAACACATTGTTCGCTCCATCGGATCAGCTTCTGAGCTGGCCGAGTACATCAACGAAGGGTATGAAGAGGAGGAGGATGAAGAGGGAGAGGGAGAGCAAGACGAAGAAGAGCATGATGGGATCGCCGAAGATGGTGACGAACTCAAGGACACCAGACCAGGCAAACGGGTATCAAGATCTGGCTCCATTGACGGCCAAGATGTCACGCCCCAAATGGAGAACAAGCTCCTGGCCGCCAACAAGAGAGCCAGCAAACGCTACTCCGAGCTTAGCATGTCTGATGTGGCCGATCGTCATCTCCGTGACAAGACTGATGCCATTGCTGATATCATCCGCAACATCAGTGAGCAGTGTGCCGCTGCTGTCGAAGGGCTTCAGCTCGCCAACGAAGCCGCTGACGTCGAGGAGGACGAGCAAGCCGAACCGGACGAGGCTAGTGTGTCGGCCTCAACCGGCCATGCTCGACAAGATAGCGAAAATTTGTCTCCTGTCGACCATAGTGCCAGCGATTCTCGTGCAGGCACTGGTCACCTGACCCCTCAGAGCGAACGAAGTTCGATCCCACCAACACCGGACTTGGTACACCAGCGTTCCAGCACTGCATTGAGCATGGCAAGCACGGCGCCGACGAACTACACTGCTCGCGAGTCGCTCAACCACAACACCCGAGGTCCCGATCGCACCAAGATCGTTGAAGACGAAGACGCCGAGCGTGCCCACGCTAACGTTGCCAGCAGTACTGGCAGTGTGAAGGGAGACTCTGTGTCCGAGGAAAATGTGAAACCGCCTCCTGGTCGAGGTCCTGTTCTCAGCCGCGTGTTGGAGGCGTGAGGCACCAGACTGAAGATCTAATATTTTGCATACCATGGCTTTGGATTTGGATTCGCATCGAACTCGGGCTGGCAAGGAGCTTTGGCGCAATACCTGTTGGGAACGGGAACTAAGCGGCACGAACGACCTTGTCTGCCGTCGTGTCTCAAGGCAGTGAATTTGTCCTCGCTGTCCGACGTTGGACATGTTCCTCCTTTTTATTCTCGAAGGTTAATCTGTAATTCTGGGGGGGCTTTACTGCTTACGGCTTTTACGGTGTGATATTGCTTGTTTTTTGCTTTGTGATTTACCCGTTCTTTTCATGACACACTCAGTTGTATTGCCGCGTCCAGGCATGAGACTTGACTTTGATGGATGGCTTTTGCGCAAACGCAAGAGACAGAAAATACCTAACGGTTATTTGGGGAAATGGAAACCAGAAAGAACAAAGTGTTTGAGGATCTAGATATTGAACTGAGTCCTGTTCCCCCATGAAACGGGGCCTGTCTGCAGCTAGGTGGTAAAGCGAGCAAACAAGGCAGCCAAAATAGCACAGAAGCAGAACAGAGCAGAATAGACCGGCAGAAGCCCATCCATATCAACGGGGGAATATTCATTCACGTTCCAGCTAGCTGATCAGTCAGTCAGTCAGTCAATCAATCAATCTACCAACTGCCTCGCTTTCGAGTGTGTTTCTCCTTCGCGGTGTTCAATCTGACCCTGTCTTGTCTCTTGCATTGCTTCTTCATCCGCCCTCGTCTCCGCGTAAGTTCTTCTTTTCCTCTCCCTCTCGCTCCCGTTCTATACTCATGGCAGTTTTTGTCCCTGTCCCTGTCCCTGCTCCTGCTCCAACTCATCCTGAACCCTCACAACAGCCTTCAATCCCCTATCCCTCTTCCTAATATCCTCCGGGCTGGGCACACCATATGCCTGGGCGCATTGTTTTATAACGGCATCTTTCCACTCGTCATCATCCATGCTCAACTCCCCCGCATCCCTCCAAACGCCATCAATACTCTCGCCGATATTGTCCAAAAACCCCGCCATGCCCCGCGCCCCGCCGCCAAAGTTGTACATCTTGAACGGACCCGCGACGGCCCACCGCGGACCCAGACTGGCGCGCACGATCTCGTCCATATCCGCCACCGTGCACACGCCCGACCGGACCAGGTGGCACGCCTCGCGGAACAGGATGAAGGCGAGGCGGTTGGCGACGAAGCCGGCGGTCTCGCGCGCGATCGTGATGGGCCGGTGCACGGAGGAGAGTTGGGAGAAGTAGGTTCTGGCGAATCCGGTGGAGGTAGGGGATGTATGTGGGGAGGGGACGATTTCGAGAAGAGGCATCAGGTGAGGGGGGTTGAAGGGGTGGACGATTAGGAGGCGAGAGTGTGCTGAGGACTTGGTTTCCTCTGAAAGGTCGCTGTCGCTGGGTACGGTTGCCGTCGTGGGACTGGGACCACTGGCTGTCGTCTCGGTGCTGGTGGTAGTGAGGTGCTTGAGCTGTTGGCTCGCCGGGATCCCGCTGGTCGAACTCCACAGGTGCGTTTGGGGGCTCACATGGCGCAGCACCTCAGACCACGTCCTTTGCTTAAACGACAGATTCTCAGGCCCTTGTTCCTGCACGATCGTCGCGTTTTGTACCGCCTCACGCAGCGTCGAGCAGAACCTCAGCCGGCCGGACGAGACGAGCTTTTCGACCGAGAGCTCCCCACCCTCGGCCTCGAGACCACCTGATGCCGATGCCGACGCCGACGCCGACGCCGACGATGCACCTGTGGTCGACGATGGTGACGGCAAATATAACGGCAAAATAGCAGCGACATGTTCCTGCAGGTCCGGGCGCGGGTCGAACACCGACACCCGCGCGGCCGTGTAGGTCAAGTGCAGTGCCAGGAAGGAGATGCCGATGGCGCCGACGCCGATGAGGGCGACGTGTTCGGATCCATGGGGCAGCGGTGTCGATGTCGATGTCGATGTCGACGCAAGCTCAGAGGGTTGTAGTTGTTCTTGGACCGCTGGGCCTGGCATCTTGAGGAGGTGTTATGGGGTGGGACCTCGCGAGAAGGAATAGGAGCTCAAGGACGAGGATATGGCCGGCAGGATGCAGATGCCCAAGCTTGAAGCCAGCCGTGTAATGTAGAATGTGATCTCGTCTGCTCGCCCTGCCCCGTCCTGTCCGATGTGAGAGAAGCTGAAGATGGAAAATACGGGCCTGAATATCTCAATGAGGAGGTGCTCGACACTCTTTTTCACCCCCGATTAATGCAGTAAAAGCTTTCCCTCTGTCCTTCTTTTTTTATATTCCCGTTTACCTTGTCCCCCCCACCTTGCTATGTCGTTGTCTCTTACTCAGTGACAAGGAAGCCAGCCTCCCCTTTTGCTCACTCTGGGACGGGTGTCTATTTTCCCCTGACCTGTTATTTTGTACACTGGTATGTGTAGGTTTACCACCACCTTCGCGACACAAGACAGGTCGCACTCGCGCACGAGCAGTATTTCTCAAAAATCTTTCTTCGTCACACAATGTCTAGTAATCACAAAACGTGCACAAAGCGCCCTTTGATGGGGTCATTTAAGATAAAGGAGCAAGAGAGAAGTAACAAGAGAAAGTCGGGAAGCTTGGAATTGTTTTGGAGAAGCGCACGGAGAGGGCCCTCGGGATTTACAACGCCGGTAGGTATGCCTCCGGGACATCGGCGGGTCGATCGACCTGACTGACTGACCAAGCATTGCCATCTACGTCTGGCTGGCTTTGTACATTTTATTCATGGCTAATTATGCTATCTTTTCGACGTCCCTTTGCCCTCGATGTGATGATGATCAGGGATGATGCAATCCCTCAATCACGAGCGCGGCTGTTTACACCACATGGCTGACTACCGCGATCTTTGGCAGGTGGAAGAACGAGGACTCATCCGTCTCCGGCTAATGGAATATGAAAATGTTCCCACCTCGGTCCACACTGACCACGCACCCATACGGTCTTCTCAACATGACCACGTCCGTGATGGAGTCCAAATGCGTTCGGAGCAATTGCTGCTGTGCCGCGCTGATGATTGTGTTACGAGGGGGCTTGATTGCTTGAGGGGTCGAAGGCGCAGAGCCAGAGCCAGACGCAGCGTTCGCCCCGGAGCTTCGGTGCACGTTCGGCGTGCCAGGCTGACTGCTTGTCGTAGCGTTTGGTGTAGGTGTATTTGATCTTTTCGTAGGACTTGACGTGGCATCTCTCGAAGCACGGGTGTAAGACGATGTCTTTCTCGGCGTCTGTCCCGACGTTGTGCCCTCCTCGCTGCCGTTGACCTTTTCCTGTACAAGCAAAATCTGCGCCCCAGCGCTCAGGCTCAACGGATGCGAGACTTCGTATTTGTATTTAGACTTGATACTCGCAGCAGACACATAGCCGTCCTCACTTGCATCGTGCAATTGCGGCCCAGAGACAATGAAGCTGTTCTCCGGTCTGCCAATGTCCCAGTACCGCAAGGCTCGATCAACACCGCCGGTCAAAAGGATCGAGTGCTTGTTGGGGTTGTCAGGGTTCGAGCTCTGGGTGTAGTCGGTGAAGATGTACATTGCAAGAATCGGAAAGGTTGAAGCCGAGCCGGCGCTGGACGACGATGGAGCTGATCTCTTCACAGGTGACCCGTCGGACACTTCATTGGGGGTCGAAGACCGGTGGAATTGCGGTCCGATCAGGCTGTCGTTCTCAGACACCTCCTGCGCAAACCGCGACAGGATCTTTTCGCTGCTCTCCTCGTCTGGAGACCACGCTTCATACGGCCGGCTGTGCCCACTTTTCGGAGTGAATGTGCTTGGTCGTAAAACTTCGCGGCAGACCATCTTTTCAATGTCCCAGGCACTGATCTCGCCCCCGGCGCTCACCAGAACCCATCTCCCGTGCCCTTTGGCGGGATGGATCAGGAGCCGATCTATTCGAGAGTCGGTTTGGATGCCAAAACTACGCAAATGCAACTTGAACCGCAAGTCCCACAGGTCTAAAATTCCGTGGCTCGTCCCCAAGAGCAACCAATGGTGCTTTCTGTCGACACAGAATGTAGTTGGTGTACCATGATGTACCGGGTTGTTCATGCTGTGGAGGATCTCCATGTTCTTCATGTCAATCACGAGAATACGACATCTGTTGGTCGCTGCCAGTAAGATAGATTGGGAATTTGGAGTGCGATAGTGATGAAGCCAAACGGCGTATTCTGCCGGACCAGCAGCACTACCATCGGGACCACTGACATCGTTCACAGCTCGGTTAGTTGGTATCAGGTAGTCCCGCACGAGACTCGGTCTGCCATATCGGGAAGTCTCACCACCTTCGACACTTCGATAGTCGACTCGAAGAGCATGAATGCTCCCATCGTCCGCGCCGCTGAGAAAGGTGTGCGTCTCCTCGATGAAGCAGAGACTCTTGACTTTCACTCCCTCGGCGCGTCGATGTGTATACCTCGAACGGGCCGTGACATTCTTTTCTAGCCTGATCGTATCCCAGATCTTGCAGGTCCCATCATCTGATGCTGTCACAAAAAAGGCATGATCAGGTGCCGCACACACTCGATTGATGGCAGCCGTGTGCTCCGAAAATTGAGTCAGCAACTGGCCCGAAGGGCGCCATGGTTCGCTGCGAAATCTCTCTTCCTGCTGCGCCGCTTTTCCGCCGCTCTGTTGTAAGACGTCGGTAGCTCTCCGAATGGGTGTTCTGCTGTCTGCGGGAGGTCGATTCCCGCCAAAGTCCATTTGATCTATGGGGAAGTTTTCCAAGAAGTGATTGTCCAGCAGTCGTAAAACATTGGCATCATTCCCTTGATATGAATGGTTGGGCTCGTAGAGCGGCGTCCTCGCCCCGCTGCCACGAGGTGAAACGGATCTGGACTTTGCGGCCACGTTTGCTGTCACTGACAACGCTGAGGGACCCGCAGTGCTGCGTCGATGCAATTGGCCGTCAATCTCGACCTTGCCAAACGCGTTCTCCGAGATGGTGGAAATCTCGGCGTCTGCCTTTGCAGAGTCCGCTCGGTTCATCAAGTTCAAACCGCTGTTTCGATGTCTGAGTTCGAGCGAGGTGTTGCGGCGCAGAGAAAGTCTGTCTCCATTCATGGAAGTCCCTCCATTTGAGACGCTTGGCCTGGAGGATACACTCGCCCTTTCCACAGCTATTGTAGGTGTGCCATTAGGTCTCATTTCCGAGGGTTTGCGATTTTGGATGTCCATGGGTCTGGTAGCCGGTGTTGCTGTTCCGCTGGACTGCTCTGCGGACGAAATCCGTCTCGACATAGGGTCGTCAATGCTGGTTGATGCGTCCAAAAGAGCATCCGCCAGACTATGTCTCTCGTCCATTCGTGTTCTTTTCTGTGCCCTCCTAGGTCCAGTCGTGTTCTCTCTGATCGGCTGACGCGAATCAAAGAAGACGTTCTGCGGAGCAACATCGATCTGATTCAGAGCGATGATATTATTCAGCATGCGGTTCCTTTCGTCTGTGTCCTCAGATGGTTTGTGCCTGGCAATTTTCAATATGTACTCGCGGAGCGCAAGAAGCTTGATCTCGTCATCTGCAGTCATTCCGAGGTTTCGCAGACTCTCGAGAGATATTTGGTCATCTTTGTCTTTCTGTGAGGGAGGAATCCTGGTCAACAGTCGCTTGGTGAGTGCTGACGGATTTTGCGGTGTTGTAGGATCAGACAACGTCAATCCACCATCTCGGCTTGCGGCTGTCCAGAACAAGCTGTTTCCCTTTCTCGCTGCCCAGTTGGTGGCCGAATCAAACACGATCTTTGGCAACGGCCGTTTCAGGTTATCTAATATTCGCTCTTCCGTCAGAGCAGAGATTGGTCCTTTCAAGAATGGCTGGATGAGAGGGAGGACGATGCAGTATTGATCTGCTGCTGGGATGTATCTGGCAGACAAGACAATAAACTGTATAGCACTCTCCCGCACCCAAATGCTGGGATGAACCGAAAACCTTGCAGCGATGCCGACAAGTTCCCAAGTTGTACTCTTCTGCAGTAGACCTAATGCAGCCATCCGGGCTAAGGCTCGGAAGACTTTTTCCACGACAAAGTTCTCGGGGTCAGTTAAAGAGCCAACCATTACCGGCAATATGAACTTTTCTAGACTCGTGGCTCCAATATAGGAGGCGATTCCAACGAGGGCCTCGAAGAAGGAACACCTCAATATCCAGTCCTTGTCATTCAGATATGTGTTTAGGTGGGTCAGTATCACGTCACTGGACTTCTCACTGCCGAAAAAGACGCATAGTCGAGATGCCGAACCCAGCAAAGCTCTTCTTACAGACGCTTCCGGATCTGTTATCAAAGCAACGGTCGACTCCTCAAAATGCGGGACAATTTCGCGCCGACCAAAGTCATACAGGGCGTTGTACGACTGCTGGGGTGCCAGTTCATCTTCTCGCAATGCGGACAGACGTCCGTCGGCTCGGATGGCGTGGACCATATCGAGAACTCTTTCAGCAGACAATGCCAACGAAGCGAGACATGATGCGTACGCGGAGCGCACAAGAACGCTGGGCTCGCCTGAAGGACCAGGTCCAAAATGCTTCAGACGTGGTAGGATATACTCCGGAAAGATATATGCATTGATGGGGGAGACAACTTCAATCATTTCGAAAATCGAGGTCATTGCGTAAATTGCTGCAGCCCTGACCACGTCCGATGGATCCGCGACCAATCCAACGATGTACGGCAGGATGCGATCCAATTTTGCCTCATCCGGAAGTCGTTCAGCAAAAGCAACCAAAAGGTCACATGCCTTGAGTCGTGCTGATGCCTTTGCTGTGTTCCTCAAACTGGACTCGACTAGAGTGAGGAAGAGTAGGCTACCATCGTAAAGACTAGGATCTGCATCCGGAGGCTTGACTTTATTGTTGGACTTCATGGTCAACGGCGACCGCGAAGACAGTTTTGTGGAACTTGGACCATAGCCGAGAAAGAAGGAGATCTTGTCAAAGTCATAATAGACTCGTTCAATCTTCTCGTCGAATTCGCTCAGGCTCCCAAGATTCAGTTCCACTGGCTTCAGAGCGGTAGCAGGCTTGGTGAGGTTGAGCATATATTGATGAAGAAAGCTGTAAAAGTACTCAGGAAAGATCTTGGATCGGTAGAAGGAGAGATGCTGTTCTGCATTGTAGCGCTTCTCTGGATCCAGCTCAATCATGTTGAGAATCATTGCGCGCACTTCAGGGTCTTCGATCTTGTTGAGATGGGTATGCTCGGGGCTATAATCTCCTGATCGGTATTTGAACAGGTGACTCAGAGAAAAGATGGGCCCTTCTAGAAAGATTTCGGCAATCACACACCCAACGCTGAAAATATCCATGGCCCAATTCAGTTCCCCTTGCGCCTCTTCCAGATTGTCCGAAGTGAATCGTTCTGGAGCGATGTAGCACGTCCGTCGCGACGAAGTGTCGAAATAGAATGAGAAGTCGGCTGGGTTGTCTTCTGGCAGATTGACAGGCTTAAATGAGGAGGAAAAGTCGGTGAGATAGAGCCAGTTCCACGAAGTGACGAGAACGTTTTCAGTCTTGATGTCGCCGTGGTATACGTTGCGTGCGTGGCAATCACGAATGGCGCAGAGGAGCTGGAAGGCCAGCCATTTCTTTTCGATATCCTCCAAAAATGGCCGGGTGCTCATCCGATCGTATACTGAGCTGAACATGTACTGACGGACGAGGAAGCCACCGCTAGGAACCTCGATGATTCGTTGATAGCCCAGAGCATTGGGGATATCGGCCAGAATGTTTCTCTCTTCTATAAGTTGCCGAATGTACTCGTGGACCTGGAAAGACGAATATGGCTTCATGACCGCTTTGACGAACACGAAGCCCTGCTGACTTCTCGCGCGGACGCTTTTCATAAAACGCGCCGAGGCCAAGGTCTTCTCGTGCACCAGGTCCGCAAGTTCAGGGACATCAATGCTGGCGGATGCCGCGGAAAGCGTGGTCATGGAGTAGCCTTGACCCATCTTGAATGAATGGTAGCCGAGATGCTTTGGAGCAGCGACTCGGTGGTGGATGGATTAGGAATAAAGAGATTCGAGACCAAGTCCAGTTGCTGGCTAAGAAGATATCAAAGATGTTTGGGCGTCCATGATGGTTTGATTCGTTCAACCTCCGAAACTGTTTGTACTGGAGGGCGCGGCCGCGCTCAGAATATCTGGTGGTGGATATAACTAGAGTAAGAGAACGGCAGGTGCCTGATGTGTGCCACGTTCGTTTGTACGAGTATGGGACGATGCTGGCTTTGAACAGCGGCTTCGAAAATGTGATAGTCTGTGAAGGACAAGAGTCCGCATTTGATGGGATTGTTGTTAGGGCCAGTTGACTGGATGTTTGGTATTCCTTTTCCACCACATAATGCAGAGGTGTTGGTCATGGTTGGATAACGGCGACCCCTTTGTAGGCACCATGATCACATGATTGGATCTCTGGGCAGCGGACACTCTCCCGCCCTGCCATCCACCATCCACCATCCACCATCCACCGCAGTATCTTCCCCCCTTGGTGCCACCCAGAAGCCACCAGAGCCACCCACCAGGGCCACCCAAGGGCCACCACGAGCCACCACGGGCCACCAGCGTGTTTTGCTGGCATGAACAAGCTCCACCCCCTGTAACACCCGAACGCCAACCCGCTGTCTGGCTCGCTGCTACTTGTGCGTTTCGTCATATCACACGAGCATTTCTTTCTGCCAGCTGCCAGAAGATGCCCAACCATACTACCAATCTTCAGCCAGTCTGCATTTGATGTCCGGTCAGATCAGGGACTTTCTTCTGTGCTGTCCATGACCGCCTCTTCCACGACCAAGCAGCTACCCTCGCCTTCTTTACCATCTTGTCTTCACTTCACAACAGACGTCATCACTATTATCGTCATCGAATTCAAGAGCATGGCCAGATCCCTTATGCTATGACTTTGACTTGCCTTCTCTTCTCCCGCGATCCGACAATTTTCACGATTGGTTTGTGACTGGTGAAGATGCGGGCAGCAGTCCTTGGACGATCAACGCAGAGATCGACGAGTCGATAGGGCCAGCTTCGGCTTCAAAATGTCCGAACATGGCAGCAATGAGTCGAGACGATCCTCCTCCCAGACTTCCAGTCAGTCTGCCGATTTCAAGAAACCCAAGACTATTCGGGGAGCCCCCAAGCGTCATGGCTCGAAACACTCCTCTAAATCCTTCGAAGAAGACGACCCTTCCCTGACGTCCTTTCCCTCCTTCTCTCCGGAGGCAGAGACAAAGTCAGCAAGCATTGCTCAAGAGGTGGTGCCCAAACCCATGCGTACAATATCACAGAAGGCAAGGGATAGAAAGACCACTCTTGCAGGCTTGACAAGTGCATCTCCCTCTCTCAATAGACAGAAGGCCTTGTTCGATGACTCCCCGCGGTCATCCCTGGAAATTCCAGGTTCCTTGCACTTGGCTAGTGACGAGCACATAGAAAGACTCATTGCGAGGTCTGGTGCGGTCAAGTTGGTCCGTCAGTATGCCTCGGATCTTGCTCAAAGGGACGCGGAAATATCTGCGCTACGAATCCGAGCAGATCACCGAGAGAGGGAATTGAAAAAGATCCTGCGCGAGGCCAATGTCCCCACGGCGGAGGTCGAGAAGAGGCTTCTCCGGCTGGAACAGGGAGAAACTGACGCAAGGGTCGGGATGGCATCAAATGCCGTGGATCGAGCAGCTGCGTTGCTGGACGGGATGATGAGCGAAGCAATGGCAGATGGCATTGTGGTCAGCAGCCCCTTGAACGGCGACTTCCCTACCGGCCAGGCCTCAGATACTCGAAGCCCGCCAGCAGCCCTGAACGCCGACCTAGAGGCGAGTCGCAGCAGGGCTGAGTCAATGGCATCTAGTCACGCCAAGGCAAGCCGAACCCCTAGTAGGGCCAACAGCAGTGTCAGCGACAGCAGCCAGGATATGGAGGCCACCCTACGTCCGCGGGTATCAAGCTCAAATACCTCCAAATTATCTGGTCTCCAGAGCATATTCCAGCCTCCAACACAGTCTTCGAGCTATTTCATTGGCGGCAAAACCGTCAGAAAGCCCAAAGCCAGCGACGAAGCCAGTGTCCGCTCCAGTCAGTCCACTCGCTCTTTTGCCTCCTGGACCCAGATTTTTAGTGGAAAGTCCCAACCCGGTCGATCTAGGGCATCATCACTGGGACAGCAGAATGCACCAGGCGAAACAGAACCGAATGTACCGAAACCGCGCAGCAAACCGCCTCTAACTACTAACAAATCGTCAGCTTCGTTACCGACAACGGGGACGGTCAAAAGTCGACCACCAGCAAAGCGTGCACCGACTGCCACACGACTTTCCGCCAGTCCGAGTCATGCACGGAAAGAATCAAACGCAAGCAGCCTTCCTCCGACTGTCGAGCTAGATCCTATGATTGAAAGTTCTCAGCTGCCGCCCACAATGACATCGCAGAATCTGGACAGTACAGGATTGTTGACGGACCGATTCGGCTTCATCTACGACCAGAAACGGCGGAAGCGACAGAACCTAACGGTCCGAGGACACAAACGCAACAAGCTGAGTGGTGCCGAAACCATCGCAAGTTTCAGAGCCGGTGAAAATGCACAAGCTGAAGAGCTCTCCGTCGAAAGGCCGGCCACCCCCGTTTCAGTAGATGAAGAGGCACCTAAAAAATCATGGCAAGAGTACCTCAAGGTGCCCGCAGCTCTGTCTTCAGGAAGGCCAAAAGAATTGCTTTCACATACGCCCTCTGCCAGCGCTGTCGTTACTGTCAGTACGGTGGACGCTGCAGGCACTACAACGCCACCGCGTCGAAGTAGAGAGATGTCCATTTCAGTTTCTGCTGCTTCGCAGAAGGCTCTTCCAACCACTAGTGTGGTGATGGAACCGCAACCCTCGACAGTGACGGCAACCTCTTCCGACTTTACACCGGATTCCGAGTCCGAAACCACGGCGGACTCTGGGCCTGCGAGATTGCTTCTGGAGCAACTCACGGAATTGCACGACGCACTGCAAGCAGAGAGAGCTGTCCGGTGGAATGACTTTCTGCGCAGAGTCAGAGCAGAAAGAGCGAACGCCGATCGCGCGAGCAACAGCAACACACCCGAAGCGGACCTTCTCAACGGCGAACTCATAGGAATAGCAACCCTTGGGCGCTCTACAAAGACAAAAGCGAAGTACATGCATTTCAAGTCACTGGTTCTGGCCGGGATACCTGTCTCCCTCCGGCCAAAGATCTGGGCTGAATGTTCTGGTGCAAGTGCTCTGAGGATCCCCGGTTACTATGAGGACCTCGTTGCCCGATCGCAAGAAGGTGCCGACATAGACCCGGACATTGCAGGCCAGATCAAGGCGGATGTCCACCGGACGCTCACGGACAATGTGTTCTTTCGGCACGGACCTGGCGTTCAGAGGTTGGAAGAGCTGCTGAGGGCTTACTCCTTGCACAATCCTCGCATTGGCTACTGTCAAGGTATGAATCTCATCACAGCGTCTCTGCTGCTCATTTGCGCGACGGCGGAAGATTGCTTTTGGCTTCTCGTTGCCATCATTGATGTCATTCTTCCGAGTCAATATTTCAGCTCGACCCTACTTGTGGCTCGGGCTGATCAAGTGGTTCTTCGCCAATATGTTGCGGAAGTCCTGCCAAAATTGAGCGCCAAGTTGGAGGAGTTGGGTGTCGAGTTGGAGGCATGCACCTTTCATTGGTTCTTGTCGTTATACACGGGCGTGTTGACGGGCGGAGAGGCCCTCTATCGAGTTTGGGACGTCATTCTCTGCCTCAACAGTTCCGACGCTCCTCCACAGGCCTTGAACCAGTCCAAGACCACCCTCACTGTGGACATGCCTTCCCTCGGCCTGTCAAGCGGCCCATCAACCCCCGTGACGCCGTCGCATCCCCCAACAGAACCTAGCGTCACCGCAGACAACTCCTCAGAAGAGCATGATGGTACATCGTCGCCTTTCCTCTTCCAATTAGCCCTCGCTTTGCTGAAACTCAATGAAAATGCCATCCTCGCACTCGACTCGGCCGCACAGGTGTACACATATATCAACCATAATATGACGAATCATGCCATCAGTATTGATGCGCTGGTGCAGGCGAGTGAGGCGCTGAGGACGAGGATCGTAAGAAAGGAAATGTTGGAGAGGAGGAAAGAAGCGATCAAAGAGCTGGGGCCATGAATGCCAAAGCGAGTTGGTACCTACGATGAGTGGTGCGTGTACTCGCTTATATTGGGTCATGGTGAACCCATGATGCAGTACCTCATGCTATAATCGAATGCCCATCAGTCTATACCTTGCAAGGTCTTGATACACAGCAAAAAGCCAAGGTCGAGGAAAGAACAGAGACACAGAATCTATACAATCACTGGGGAAAATTGCCATCGGCCCCCAATCGAGAGACTGGTTGGTACGAAGTAGCCGAAGGTCTTGGGCTGGTACTCGAGCTTGGAGTCTCCTCAGGATAAAGAATTTGATTCTGGGCCACGTGACACTTCTGCTGGATTCTGGATCGGCTGTGAAGGACATGAGGAAAAGGTGAAAGAGAGAGTGTGTGTATTGAGGCGCCGTTGATGGTTCAAGGCAAGAACGAGAACACCCGACAGACCCCATGTCGACGTTCAGATGCCAAAAAAGGGAGGAAAAAAGAAGATGCTGAAAAAGATCGCAATGACTTTTCTTTTGTTGTCATTTTGCCTTGTGTGCTTTGCCCCCGAAAGGGCAAGCTTTTATTGTTTACCTTATGTGCATGTTTACATGATACCCCCGGGCTACTAGGTACCATTCGAGATAAAAAGCGAGTGCGGGAAAAGAGAGAGACAGAGAGATGTGGATACAGAGCATGTCAATGAAAAAGAAATTCCAAAATGTATAGAGATTCAAGCTTGAAATCACTGTCTCGTTGTGATCATGTCGTATGATTGTGGATAGCACAGCATCCCAGTTCACCCTGTACCCCTGTGCAAATGATATGCAATGTATGTACGGGGCTGGCTGTAGCTAGATAGGACTGGAGATAGAAAGCTGGCGTCCGCCGCTGTAAATGAGTGTAAATAGACAGGACGGGCCCCTTATGCTGATATCGTCTGCCTCCCGACCAATCTCCTGCAGTACAGCGTGGCGTGTCACAGCATGCTATGTATGGCCCGGCTCAAGCCTGATCTGTTCTGGTCCGATGTATTCTGCTCTGATCCGCTCTTTCCTGAAAATAGCCTTTCCTCTTTTTTTTGGATTTCGATTTTGCTTGTTTCTGATAGAATGAGGGGGCTTCGCAAGAGCGTGTCTGGGTTCTGTTGTTGGTTGGCGGTCGAGGGCCGTTCGTGCTTGTGATCCACTCAGCTCGGACTCTTGACAGCTCATCTTATTGATGTCAAATGGCGTTGCGTTGTTGTCCTCCCGCAGAATGCATTGTGACAAACGTATAGCTCGTGAAACCCCCCGTGCTGTTCAACGAGGATAAGGTGAGGTGGAAACGAAATAGGCCCACGGTTCATATGAGACCGCCTGCAGCGTCCTCAGAATGGCCGAGGGGGAAGTCTATTGCTAAGGTCGACCTCATTGTTGTCGTCGTCCGCTCCTTCATTCTCGTCTTCCACCAAGATGAACTCATTCTGTCCGTCCTCTTTCACCTCGCCAAACAACTCGAGCAACTGCTGAATGGTGGCTCGCTTCCCCATGCTATCCGGCCCGATCGCACTCGTGACTTCGATGTCCTTGCGGTCTTGCATCTTGATGAGATCCTCGTCGATGGAATCCTTGACCACAAAGCGGAGGACGTCGACGCGGTTTTCCTGTCCGATGCGGAAGGCGCGGCAGTATGCTTGAGCTTCGATGGAAGAGTTGAACCACAGATCCAGTATGATAACCTTGCTCGCCATGCTGAGGTTCAAGCCGACGCCGCCGGCCTTCAGAGAGCAGATCATGATGAAGATGTTGGGATCGTCGCGGAATTTGTCGATGGACCGTTCTCTTGCGTCGATGGTCATTTTACCGTTGAAGTGGACGTGGCCCCATCCCTCTGCGGAGCAAACATTGCCGAAAATATGACCGAGCCCGAGAAATTGGGTGTAGACAATGATCTTTTGTCCCTTGTACTTGCTTCTCCAGTTCAGGATGGCGGCCTTCGTCGCTGAAAGTTTGGCAGAGGGGAGTAGTGCGCCGCCGACGTCCAGCCAATTCACCTCTTCCTCCTCGTCGTCCTCACTGTTTTGGTCAGAGACAACGCTGCCCCGGCCGAGACTGGCACTTCTGGCCCCTCCTTTGGCTTTCTGAGTGAGTTTTGCCAACTTCCTCTTCTTCTTTTCAACCTTTGCTGCCATCTCCCGCGAGTTAAATCCTAGCTCTTTCAGGCCGGCACAGGAAGACGTCTCCTCGAATACAGTCTGGCATTCGAGACATGCAGTCTTCTCTTCCCCACTAGCTCTTCTCTCTTCGTGCATGGCGATGATGCATTCTTGGCAGTAAACGTGAAAGCATGAAGTGCACACCGGATCATCGGGCGGTAGGCGGCATTTGGCGCAGATCGATCGAAGGTGTACTTCGGTCCAAGTTTCGGATACAGTCAACGCCCGAAGGAACTTTCTGAACTTGAAGGAAAGCCCATAAGTGGAACCGGTGTCCATAATATCGTCATCCTCGATATCTGGAGTACCGCCATTTTCGAGCTCCTTCGTCTGACACGTCTTGAGCGTGTTCTCATTAGCGGCGAGCATCTTTCTTAGAGCTTTCATCATGTTCATCGAGACGGTGTCTTGAGAAGCCTGTACTTCCTTGGCGGTCAATCTCCATAAAGTCTCGATATCTGCTGCGACGAACATTCGTTTCAGCACGTCTTGACACAGCATGATGTGAGAACAAAGCATTCGAAGACGCATCAACATGCCCAGAATGTGACCGTAGTTGTTATTTAGTGTGCCAGATTTCGAGTATGCATTGATTTGCTGGATATATCTTGACTTGACAATGTTGTAGATGTTCCTCTCCACAGGGTTAAATTCGACCTCCACTGTGTTGTGTGTAATACCAGGGAGTTTAACGATAGGGGCGTTAAAGAGGGTGTCCACGTGTGTTCTCCGGAGCATGATAGCCCTCAAGATGTTGTGAATTCGACCCATATGCACCGGGTCTTTCTTGATGCGATTGTTGCAATAATTGTGACAGAAGGTCCCGTAGTCGCCAGTGTGGGGAACCCTGAGGAACGAAAAGTATGGAAAGAGCTCTTCGATGTAGTTCAAGATGGGAGTTCCTGTAATGCACCATCTGTAGTTGCCCTGAAGACCACGAACAGCAATCGAAGTCTTGGATGTGTGGTTTTTGATATGGTGAGCTTCATCCAGGACGATGCGATGAAACTTGATTTGATGAAGTGGCCCGACGTTGTCGGTGTAGTGCTTCTTCCACCACTCATTCTTTTTCTCTTCGGAGGCCAGATGCTTGGGCGGTTCTGCCAGAGGATAGCTCTTCTGGACCTCGCCATAAGTCGTCAAAATCACATCATAAGCCGTCAAGTCCGCGACGATATTGTTGCTGTAAAGTCGGGAACCTGAGTGATAACGGAGAATCCGACCTAGGGCGTTCCCCTTCACGTGCTTGTCCATTTCCTGCATCCATTGATTGAGTAGCGTTGGCGGTGCGATGATCAGGGTGGTCTTCACAACACTACCCTCGTCCGCCTTGCCGTCAAGGATATTCGCAATCATCTGTATTGTTTTGCCAAACCCCATTTCATCACACACCAGCCCACCCTTGGGTTTCGCATCTCCGGTTTCACGTTCACGCATGAATGCAGCACCGAGAAGTTGGTGGTTGTAGAGTGAAGACTCCATGCCTCGAAGTCTCCATCCTCCATGGTTATCCGATCTGACTGCGCCTCGCCCCTTGAACTTCTTGGTTGCTTCCAAAACAGCCGTTCGGTCGGAGCTGGCAGTGCCTCGCTCAGCTGACGGGATACTTGCAATGAGTTCTTTAAGCGCCTGGTCTTTGTTGGACGAGGTGAAAGTTGGCATGTCTGGTCTCGAAGCGTTTGCTTGGGCGGCGCTCACGATGTTAGTTCGTCCAAGACTTTGGATATTGCTGAGATTGGGCCGCTGTTTGCGGCCTCTCTTCTGTGCCGAATTCGGAGCGCTTCTGTTCTTGTTAGTTGCACCTTTCTTCTTCGGCTGACGAACTTCGTTAGACGTTGCTGCCTTTCTCTTCGGCTTTCCGAAACCTGCATCGATGCCAGCAGAGATAGCATCCTGCAATTCCTTCTTGGTAAGATGATTGCGAGATTTGGATGCTCTCTTCTTCGGCTCCGAGCTCGGCAGTTCAGGAATTTCCGGAACAAAGAGTGAATCTGCCTCCTCATAACCAGCAGGTAGGGGATTCTGCTGTGGGGGGTCTTCCACAACCATTTTGCTCCTTGCGATGTCCCTGAGGCGTCTGTGCTCAGCCACCTTTTCAGTAGCAAATCGGATGTCGTCCGTTGGAGTGTTCGAGCCTTCCGCTGCCTTTCGCTCGTACTCTTTCTTGCGAATAGCAAACGCCGCGGCGGCATATTCATTCGCTGCTGACGAATCCTCGTCGAGGACAGCATTCCAATCCATCTCGTCGAACTCTTCAGCCTCCATGTCTGGTGGATTTGTGGAGATCCCGGCAGTCTCATCATTGACGACCCCACCGTCATCTTCCTCATCGAAGTTGGCCTTGTTTTGGTTGTACTGCTGGATAGCTTCGAGACCGTGCATTTCCACATCCCCGTCTGGGGATGAATGAAGGTCCGGCAAATCTATCTCTAGCGGTTCACTGGGGTCGTATTCAGGAAAGGGGTCGGTGTGTGTCATCGGTGCTGCGTAGAGATGGCTGGCGAAGTGGTTATTTGAACCATCATCTGGGGCTTCCTCGAGATCGACATCAGCCTGCCCGCGCTTGAGATTGACATGAGATATTCCAGATTGCACATTGTGAGTTCCGTGATTTGCAGAGTCATCGCCCCCGGCCCCGGCAATGGCTGCTATGCTGTCGATATTCTCGATGTTGGGCTGAGCAAGCGGCATACCACTTTGTCCACTGGCTGACTGATTTGGCAGGATTGACTCTGACTTGCAATTGAGCTCAGCCGACCCGACATCAGGCGCTTCATCATTTGACTTCGGGGGCTTTCTCAACTCGTTGTCGTGTTGGACAGACGTGGTCTCGATCTGTGAAGCATGGACGTCCATGGGAACAATCTTGCCCTGTTCCTCGTCTGGTTCATCCTTGACGATTGGCTCGACTGGTAGGGCCACTTCGATATCGGATACTGAGTCGTCGTCTGAGTCGTTTGTGAGGTCAACGAACCCAGCGCAGCAGTGATCAGAGGGGGCCATGGTGCTCTGTGTTGATCGTAGGGTATCGCGTCGAGATGAGTTTGGCACAGGATGAAATCTTATGACGAGACAGCAATTGCAGGAGTGACCAAATCGGAAAGAGACAAACCGGTATCAAATAATAGATGGAAAAGAGTAAAATAGTAGCAGAAGACGCGAGAAAGATGGAAGAAAGAGATCAAAGAGCAGTTGGGGTGATGATGTGAAGGGGGGTACTTATAGTTAGAGAAAGACCTCCCCAGGCTTAAGCTGATATAGCCTCCATTCAAGAGTGAAGCAATGGCGACAAGGCACGTGGGTTCAGAGGCAGAGGCAGTTGAATGACCACCAAGAGTAGTCGAGTAATGGAAAACAAACCTTGAGGCTATTATGGAATAAGAGAGAGGTGAGGTGTTGTGCTTACGCAGGTAACAGCCTAGTATACGAAAGTAGAGGTCGATCTAAAGTCAAGACGAAGAGGTAAGGGGCCACGAGCATTGCAAACTTGCCATTGATTTGAAGGGGGGGTGCTCGCGGCGGTCATCGCTGCCTTGAGCTGGATTGGACCAGGCGAGGCTCCGGCGCCTTGATCGCAGAATCCAGCTCTTTGGTCTTCAAGTGTACGCCCCTTCCTCCATCTTGTAGTCTTTTCTCTTGCATACTAATAGTCAGTCTGGAGGCTGATGCGGAGGCTACTGAGCGATGTGCTGAACAATCCATAGTGGTAGGGACGTATGACGGTCGATCTGTTCCTTTCTCCTGAACGGTGTACAAGAGGAAGCTGCAGTCGGGGGCAGATGTAGCCATGGAGCATTGGAACTGGCCAAGTCGTTAGTATTCGAGCGTACGAGTCAAGAAGACTGGTGTCGAGCAATGTGAAGCGGTAGTCGTGTGGACAAGAGGAAAACTCATGGAAGATTTAGGGATCCATGATGTCGGGATGTCGGGTTGGCGCATTGGCGGATTGCCCGATGCGGTTAGTGGAACCTTGGCTCACCGTAAGTTGGGAGATGACGCCGCTTTGGTCAGATTCGTGCCCTTGGCTTCCCCCCGGGCCCCCGAGGCCCCTTCTCCAACAACTTTGAACAAGTCATCGGCATTTAGTCAATTCATATATAACCCTTAGGCTCCTACATCAGCAAGCACTGTGCTGCCTTGGTGTCCCTCTCCTTTCCTCGCTGTCTTCAAGCACGGTCGACCTCGGCGGTTCACAGCATGCCTCGATGTCTGCGTCTAGGTCGTCTCATTCTCGCCCTCCCCTCTCCGAACCCGGTCCTACGCGCTCCCTCAATGTCCTGTCGTCCGGTGCAATCCACTACCACGCCTTGAGCTCTATGTGATGACCCGTACCGCAGATTCAAGTCTATAAATACTGTATTGAGATGCTGGGGAGATTGATTCAAGGCTACGCCAGAGGTAGCCAGCTCGAGAGTGCTACAGAAGAAACACACACCCGCAGTCTGCTCTGGCCAGAATTGTATGTGGAGGGTCGTCCCGGTTCTCTGTCACCACCAGCCACCCCCTACGGCTCTCCTACCACCCGTGTCTCGCCTTTCGATGACCGAATTGGGCTGGAACTGAACGAGTCAAAGGACTTAAGGCTAATAGTCGCCCAAGATGCCTTTGGAACAAACGACCGTCCTTTGCTGCTCTTTGACACCCAATTTGTCGAGTCCAAGGAGCCCAACTTGTCTCAAGGCACAACTGTCCCCTCTCCTGCTGCCGCCGGAGCACCTCTTCGTGCCGGCCCTTCCATTCCTATTCTGGGACATGTGAGAAATCGAAGTTCTACCATTTCAGGAGTGTCCGCGTCGTGGGCGCGCCCTCATAAGGAGTCGGAGCCGACGGACCACCTCGGCAATGTCCTGGACTGCATGTTTGGTGTCAGCAGTGCTACAAAATCCGGATCCAGCACAAAACTGCACTTCCTCCCGGGCGACCGGAGTCCTGCGAGCGACCTAAGTTCACGTGCACCATCCTCAAACCTGCCCAGCACAGCGCCTTCTCGTGCCCCCCTCTTGAGAGCGAAGACAGCCACGACCACCGTCAACAGCCAGGGTCAGAACAACCCTCCCAAGGAATCCGAACCAGAACCACGGGACGCCGTTCTGGTTACTCGTATGTTTTCGGTTACGCTTCCTGAGGCCCAGGATGATTTGAGGCAGCGCCGAAGGTCTTCTGCTGAACATGCCAGTTCGATCAGTCCGCTTTCGTATGGCCCTGAGTACCAAAATGGCCCACCTCTGCAAGGCAAGAAACCCAAACTCGTAGAGAAAAAGACTCCAGTCTTTGCGATCGGCTTGCTATTCTATCTGCCTCGCCCTGGTGACGTGCGTCCAAACACCTCATCGGCTCGCCCATCATCAAGAGCTTCATTTACGCCGTCATCGACTCCAAATTCTCATGGGTCAGGTTCCTTCTCTTCCTGGACATTTCTGAATGCCATCCCCGAGCACTTATGGTCTCCTGAGGATTCCAGCCTGCTGACTGATCGTGGCATTGATATCATTGTCAGAAACTGGGAAGTCATTCTGAGGAGCCTCACTGTTGTTGAGACAATGGCACGCTCCGAGATTGGCAAGTTTTTGCAGGAAGTGAACCTGGCGCTGATTACCTCCGCAGCAAAAGCACCAAAAGGTCCTTCAGAGCAACGCACGAATCAACGAAACGTCTATCTTCGCTCTCCCAACAGATTGGCCCAAGTGTCCGAGCTGCAACGCGCTGTCAGGCATACTCTATGGAGAGTTTCCTATGCTCTCCGCATTCCGAGGGTTCTTACGGGGCTAGGGCTTGACAACGGAGGCCACTGGCTCGACGAAGCACGGTATCTGGTCCGAATATGCGGAAATAAACAGCAAAACTTCTTTCTTTTCAATCTGTTGACTGCATTTCTCGGAAACCATACTGAATGGCTGGAAAAGTTAGGGCCAGACTGGTATCGAAGGCAATTCAGAGCTTTGAATAAAGGGAAGTCTCGACCCAATAACCTTGCCTCTCGGACAGTCATAGTCTGCGAAAACCGATCAATGGCTCGCCGCATAATCTTTTTACTGGCATCGTTCTTGCCGCGGAATGCAATCACAAAGCTCCCGACTGAGAACTTGTCGCCCCTGCTCACGCCCGATGTCAGCTCCGCTTCGCCAATCAACAGGATCCTCAACGAAGGATCCCTTCGCCGCCACGCTCATAATAAATCCCGAGACGGAACTGTCCTATTTGATCGCCGCGATGGTGCCGGGTTATCCAGTAGCGTCTCATCGTCCGAGAGTGCCGCTGGCATTGCTAAAGCTTTCCGTGGAAGCTCTCGGTCGAGGATCTCCAACGCCGAGCTTACCCTAGGCATGAGACCCGTGTCAGTGTTTTCTCCAGCGGATAATGGTGGTAATCTCCACAAGACAAATGCTACTAGTTCGACGGCCACACCCGGCGTGGGCACACCTGTGCCGCATTTTGCGACAAGGGCTGATGACAGCTACTTTCCTGAAGGCGCGGTTTTGGATGGCGAAGAGACTGGCGCCAGCGCCGATCTGGCCCGAATCTTGAGGCGTGACAGCGTGAGCCAATCACAGTCCCAACAATCAAGTATGAATTGGGGCTCATTGATCAGCAACGTTTCCGGGCTGTGGAACAAAAGGCAAGACTCAACCGCTTCAACGAATGAGATCACAAGTTCTTCCGGCACTGGGAGCTTGAGCGATCGTCGCAGGCTTGCTCCTAGGTCAGTACCAATCCATGGCAGGCAGCCAAGCCGACTGGAGGCCATGGTTGATGAAGCCGGTCGCCTTCGAAAGAGTAAACTGCTAAGTCAGGACGATGATCCTGCAAGTATATTTCGTCCGTCGACGTTCCCAAGCGAAGTACATCCCCCACGACTTACAGTTGACGAGAGGGACGGCGTTGTTGATGTGGATATCAATATTCCTGGTTTTATAGGCTGGAATGAAGGGAAAACGTCTTCTCCTCCATCATGGTTACATCATCGGTCACCTTCTTTTGCGAGTGTGGATGAAGCGGGCTCGTCGTACAGCTCACATTCACGTCACACCGATTCGACAGGGTCGAGGACTTCAAACGTTGCTGGTTATCTGAAACGATTCCATGAAGACTTTGTTCTGCAGGGGGTCAAGCCGTACTCCGAGCTCCAAGATGAAATCAGGCAAAGCATGTCAAGAGAACCAACTCCTTCCGATGACATGTCTATTTCCCCTTCTGACACGCGTGACGCGGGAGGACGATGGGTCACCGTTTGCACGACGTTACTTGCCGACCTTAGGAACTTTAGCATTCAGCGTCTGACCTTAAGGCGATTGGCGCAGCGAGGGACTGGAGGCGGCACCGCTACAGGTGCCCAGAGCCAGTCAAGATCAGAGAACATCTCAGAACCTTCTGGCGCATCATCCAGTGTCCAGCCAGGATCGTTAGTGACTCAGCTGGAGCAGTTTGACAGCGAAATAGTCATGGACTTTGACACAACGCTTACTGATGCAATCGAACGTGTTCTGAACGAGACAGAACCGGGGAAACAAAAGTCGGTGGCTTCAACTAGGACACACTCACGGACTGTGTCCGCCGCTACTTCGTCTTCCGTGAAGTCGCTGCCGCTGGAGATTTCGGGCCCCGGTAAGACCAGGGACTGGCCTCGCCCAACTACGTTGTCGCAGTCAGATTGCCGGCAAGTTGTAGTAGGCGCTCTTGAGGAAGTCGTGAAGAGTGTCAATGAAGATTTGACCAGGTATAACAGAGGCCGAGACGCTGATGGACATGTCAAGATCAACGGCGATGCTTTGAATCAGGAAATGAGGCAAGATAATGTGTTACGTGAGGGAGTGAAGAAGTGGCTCCTCAATGTCGAAACGAGGAGTGTGTGGTAGGAATACTGGAGGAATGCTGGGGATGGACATATGATGAGTGACGACCTTCCCCTGTCCATAGCGACGATACCCTTTAGAGCGCATGTATTATTAGTATCTTAGAATCTAGATGGACTGGCGATACCAATGTCTATAGAGGGCTAACTAGCGTTGTCCGAAGGCCTTAAACGGCTAGTCCGTAAGCCTTTGATCAGTCTTTACAACCCTTGGCATCCCTGACAGTCACAACCGCCGGCCCGGTGAGTTACGAGTGCGCACTCACCATCCGTTGGTTGCGGCCATGATTCCACTAACTAGGTATCTAGGGGAGAGGGTTATCTTGCCTTGGGGACGGACTTGTTTCATTTGGCCGAACACTATCTTCCCGTCCCTGACAATGGACACCTACTCTGGCGAACGGGATTGTTTCCGTATCGCCAACTTGTCCATGATGGCCACCCCTTCTGTCGAGGCATTTGCCCTGCAATCTGCATCCCTCCTTAGCTTGACCACGGGGGAACCTGCCACGATCCATATTCCCTAAGTACTGCCTCTCCGGGACAGTGGTATCATACAATCGCATGCAGCATTAATGCCGTTCTAGGCCAAGCGACAACCAACCCCCACGAATAACTGCGGCCTTGTAAGAGCCATGACAACTTGAGACGAAAGAGAACCCTTTTTGCTCTATGAGTTCCATGCCGGCCAAATTCCACCTGTCCACGACCTCCGGTCGGCGCAAGTCGACGTATCATTCCTGCGCAAGGTGCCGTCTAAAGAAGGTCAAAGTAAGAGAGACTGCACAGCAATCATTGTTCGGTCCTTGGTAACTGACTCTCAGCACAGTGTGATAGGCAGCTGCCTGCTTGCTCCCAATGTGTTGCTGTCAAGTCCACTTGTGCCGGGTACAGTGCTTCGCAGCTGGAAGGTGTCGTCCCCCGTCACCTCATTCAGCACCTGGAGAATGAAATTGCGCTGCTGGAGAACGAGATTGCCGAGAGTGGCGGTGCCGAGGCTTTGGCGTCCCTGGATGCAGACAGCCACCACACAGGAGACACTTTCCGCCGCCGAGACCACCTCGTCGGCGCGGGTCGAGTAGGGGAGACAGTTCAGGAAGACGCAACCCTGGATGCCATCAAACAGTCGATCCTGGCGAGTGCCAATATTCAGAGTATCATCTCGGCAAGTCAGCCTGCGGGAAAAGCACGGACGGATCTGGTCTCTCGCATCAAAACCGGGCTCACACCTTCCCCGGCCTCGACGAGCGGCGGGGTGTTGGATGCCCACGAGAGCAGCATTTACATTGACCACCCTGGCGCCGAGATCCCGGCGCGAGTGTTCGCGAGTCTGCCTTCGGCTCTGACGTACAAGCTTGTGGGAAAGTTCATGCGATGCTTCCTTTCGGGCAATTTGATTCTGCGAGAGCCAGATGTCTGGCAACAATTAGAAAGGGTGCTGCAGATCATCAGTGATCGCAAAGCCAGGGTGGCCGACCCTAGGACCATCACCGTGGCTCCCAGCTACGACATGCTCGTCATCTATCTAGTCTTGGCCATCACGGTCACCCTGGACAGCTTCAAAGGGGGCCACGAAGCACGGTGCATGGAGCTTTCCGCGTCGCTCTTCAATGAAGGCATTCGACATCTCTCTGAAAGAGCTGGCATCCCAGACGATCTTGCTGGTTTGCAGGTCACTCTACTGACGCTACATTCGGCCATCATCAATCCTCAGTTTGGCAATGTCTGGGTCTTGAGCGGCGTTGCCATGCGTGCATGCCTGGAGCTTGGGCTTCACCGTGAACCCCCACTCACAGCTCAGTTCGATCCCGCGATTCTGGAACATCGTCGGTGTCTCTTCTGGGCCGCATATTGTGCTGACCGAACCATATGTTCTGCGCTTCAAATGCCCCTCTCGATCGCAGATGCGTCCATCAACACGCAATTGCCGCAGGCTGCGCAGGAAGCTCACGCAACGAAAAATCCTCTCCTCCTCCTGATCCAATATCATCAGCTGAGATCATTGATTATTCAAGTCCATTTCCAGAACGCCCCACTACCGGCCAACCTGGATTGGGAAGACTGGCTTTCCGATATGGAGACCAAGCTCCGTGCATGGTATGGGAGCTACCGCGCCACCAAGTCTGAAATCAGTGAACTGACCGAGTTCGAATTCGCACATACTATGCTATTCTTGCACCGACCGTCACCTCGCAATCCGCAACCGTCTGACCGCAGCCTGCTGGAGGCATTCGAGGCCGCCGCGGCGTCAGCACGGATCCTCAAGGAAGACATCTCCCAAGGCTTCCTCCGTCGCCGCTGGCTGTCGGCTTATCACACGCTCGAGACGGCCATGATCGCACTCTTCTGTCTCCGCTACGGCTCGAGACACCTCCGAAAACGATTCTCCGTCCATCAGATCTTCGAGATCGCCAAGCTGTTCACGTCGAATTTTCTAGCCATTGCAGCGCTGGGCTGGACTGAGGTTTCGGCCTTTGCCCGCACCTACGAGCGCCTGCTGGCCCCGCTCCTGGATTTCATCTTCTCCGGGGAGGACGACCCCGAGAGCTTCTTTGGACCAGCTGAGGAGGCGCAGCTTCGACGTTGGCTGTACCCTGGCCAGACACGCTCTGACGCGTTTCGTTTCGAAGCGCCGCTGCACATGTCCACGTTGGACGATTTCACCCTGTTCGATGTCGATCGCATGCTGGAGGACCTGGACCCCCGTAATGACAACAGCAGTGCCGGCATTGACGTGAATGCCTCATGGGCAGACCGTAATGCTGACTCGGAGCCCTGGGGCTGCTGGGATTTGCTGAATAAACCCCCTCTAGAGTCTCGACCTTGACTGTGACATGCTTCCGAGTGTCAGTGCGATCTCTTCCGACAATTATTACCTTTGGATCGTCATCATGAACGCAAAGCACCAAAAGGTCAATGAAGCCAGTCGAGGCCAGGGTGTGCAGATTGCAACCCCTTTTGTCTCCTTACCCATTGTATGTACATTGGGAGGTTAATGGAGGAACTGTAATAACACCGACCGGGACCAACAGGCTCCAGGGCAGAGGGGAATGAACGAGGGCAAGATGTAGGCATCTTCACGCCTGCAACTGTGTCCAGGCTTAGAAAAGTGGCCCAAAGGCGGGCAGAATGTCGATTGCAAAGATTCAATCAGCTGTGCTGTCGTATTGTGGGTGGGCGAACACCTTACCTTGGGCCTAATAGTCAGCTACGGTAGGTGAGTACCTCATCTCCCGGCTCCGTGGTCTGGGGTGCCGGTAGGTATTTTGGTATTGGTAACGATACCGTTCCGGATCTTAGCGACTGCCCGGGCTGGATGTGGGCCACCTCGCCGTCGCCAGCGTCCGGGACTTTGTCGGGTCTAAACTTTCCGAGATATCAGATATCGCAGGGTCGAACCAATCAAGACATGTTTAGCCCCGTAGCGGATGGGGATCGGTATACGTCGAGACGTGTACCCGCACAGAAACATGTCGCTTGGATCCACGCAACAGCGCATTTTGCCGGGTGGCGGCATTCTAACAAGCAAGCCGTCCAAAAGCCTTTATCGCGACGAGGCGGCTGCTCCAGAGGGACCGAATCCTGGTCGTCAAGTCCCGCAAGGCCGCGTTCAGTTCCAGAAACACCACTTTCCTCTCTATCACTACTATCAGGTAGAGAGATCATGGGTCGGCACTCGGGCTGCACTGCACTGCACGGCACTACACACACACATGTATAAAATGACTGATTGGGTTTGTTGCGATAGATACAACTCTCTGATCGAAGGATGAACGTTCGGTGATTGTCTCTCTATCTCTCTCTCAGAGTGTCCGTCGTCGAGGAAATACGCAGTCCACGGGCGCCCCCCCAAAAAGAAGACGGGATTCGATTTTCCACAATACCGTCATTATTACAGCTGTACGTGGCCATGAACACGCTCGCACGTCTTCCGATGGGGGAGAATGACAGACTGACTTTTTGGCGTAAAACAGAAGAGCATCAGTCCTGTGAGGCGTTCTGCCGCCATGGACAAGGTCGACATCAAACCCGAGTTTGCTGTCGATGCCACCACCGACCACAGCAAGTCGGGTGGCAGTACGTCTTCCAAGGTGCCGGACGACCACGACGACGACGCCTCCATCGTGGTCGACCCCGTCCTCGAAAGGCGCGTTCTGAGAAAATTCGACCTGCTTGTTTGCCCTCAGCTGGGTCTGCTCTTGCTGCTCTGCCAGCTCGATCGCTCCAACATTGGTAAGTAGAGGGAATCCGCCCTTCCTTGCACCCCTCTGGAAACAGTTCAAAAGGTTCTCATCAGAGAGAATACGCCCGTCTCTCCAAAGGGTGACGGGCAGCAAGTGCGACTGGAAATTGATTTACCCGTCGCAGAGGTTGATGTCGATTGCTAACCAAACTCACCGCATCTGCAGGAAATGCGGTGGTCTTTGGCCTCGTCGACTCACTCGGCCTCGTGGGGATCGAGTTCAACAATCTGTCCATGCTCTTCTACGTCCTGTACATCGTGTTCGAAATCCCCTGGGTCATGGCGGTCAAGAGATTCGGACCGAACAAGGTTCTCGCCATCGCGCTGGTGAGCTGGAGCGCCGTCACCATCGGCACGGGCTTCATCCACAACTACCACCAAGCCATCGCATGCCGTCTCCTCCTCGGTCTCACCGAAGCAGGCACCGTCCCCGCCTTGACCTTCATCGTCTCGACCATCTACAACCGACAGGATCAAGCCAAGCGGATCGCCACTCTCTACATCGCCTCGGCTGCCTCGGGGGCCTTTGGAGGCTTGATCGCCTACGGCATCCAGTCAATGGGGGCGCGCCATGGCCTCGAAGCCTGGAGATGGCTGTTCATTGTCGAAGGCATCATCTCCATCGTCCTCGGTGGCATCTGCTGGCTGTCGTTGCCGTCCAGTCCTGAACGGGCCTGGTTCCTGAACCAAGAGGAGAGGGAGATGATGGCGGCTCGCAAACGCCGAAACTTGCTGTACAAGGGCTCCGATGAGTTTTCGTGGTCTTGGGTGCGTATGGCTTTCAAAGACCCGTTTGTGTATGGGGCGGCTGCCGCCATGTTCTGTTCCACCATTCCACTGTACGGGCTCGCCACCTTCTTGCCGACAATCATTCGTGGCCTTGGGTACGTACTTCTTCTTCTTCTTCCTCCTCCTCCTCTCCCCCCTTCCTACTGCTTTCTTTTCGGAGCCTCGTCGTTGCGACTGACACTAGAGTGGTTTTTTTCTAATCAATAACCTTTCAAGATATTCGTCGCTCCAAGCCAACTATTTCACCATTCCGGTATACGTGTTTGTGACGATTGTGGTCATCATCGTCTCCTACCTGTCGGACAGATTCCAGCAGCGGAGCTTCTTCGCCATCGGCGCCGCCTGGGCGTGCGTCGTTGGCTACGCCATCGCCATCGGCTCCTCCAAGCCCGGGGTGGGCTACTTTGCCATGTTTCTCGTCGTGGCCGGCGTGTATCCTTTCAACAACATGGTCATTACCTGGGTCTCGAACAACATCTCGCCAGAGCACAAGCGTTCCGTCGCCATCCCTCTCTTCTTCTCCCTCGCCAACAGTGCCGGTCTGGTTGCGTCACAGATCTATCCCTCCCGTGACGGGCCGCGGTACGTCATGGGCAACAGCGTGTCCCTGGGCGTCGAGGCCTTTGCCAGTCTCATCGTCATCGCCATGTATCTTCTGGTCCGACGCCGGAACCAACAAAAGGAAAAGCTGGTCGCTCAGGGCGCAACGGAGAACGGCAAGTTAGGAGATCAAGCGCTGGACTTCAAATATGCTTACTGAGCCATGACGACGTGGGTGGGTGAGTGAGAGAGTCGGTGGTGCGGCTATTAGTGGAGGGAATATTTTACAATCGTCGCAATGAATCGCAGATGGAGTATTATAGCTTTCCGGTGTCCGAGGCACTCTACGAGCTGGACAATGGCAACTGTGTTTGTGTGTATAGCAGGAGCCCCGACGACCAGACCCGTAGTAATCAGCTTTGGAGCCCTGCAAGATCTTCCGCAGCTCATACACGTCTCTCTCGGGGGGGCGGCGCCAAAGACGGCCCGCTGATCAAAGGTTGGAGAATTGGTCTGACGTGGAGGCGATTTTGCCCGGCTCAGGCCAAGCCTTTCCTAATCATTGCTGGAACAAGCTTCACATAAAGAGCTTGATAGGTATTCAGCATGCCTATCAGGGAAGGGAATTTCTGAGAGAGCCACGTGAGCAGCGCAAGGCACGACGCCGTCGTTTCACAGAGGTTGTTGTACAGATCTCTGCGTGTGGACGAGGGTGGGGAGCCGCTGGCGGCAGTTGGAGCACCTTGCGCGGCCGAGGACCGTGGAGATGCGAGGTCCAAAGACACGATAGTAGGGTCCAGCAGGTGCAGAGAGTCGTCGAGGTCCAAGAGGCAGAAAGCCATGATGATCAAGCCCGAGTTGTAGACGCCGTAGGCCGATATGATGGTGACGGGGTAAAGAGCACGTGGATCGTCCTGTCTGGCGTGGAAGACATCGTGATAAGCTTGAATGTGAGAACAGGCCGACCAGTACGCCTCTGGGGGCAAGGAGACGGGCGATCGAGGTGCCGCCGGACCCGTGGCAGAGCACTGCGGGTGGTCGAATGGCGGCACCAGGCCACGGCGGCCTTGTTGCTTCTGGGCGGCGGAGAGTGCGTGGAGGATCAAGGGCTGGAACAACAAGGTGACGGCTCCGTGGTACCCGATCAGGCACGCCTGAAAGGCGTTGCCGTCTCTGTTGACAACGGATAGATGTGCTGGGTGCCAGGCCGAGAGCTGGATATACTTTTGCTGATGCCATCCGACGCCTAGTTCAGGCATCGTGGCGGGGAAGTACAGGTGCCGGTAGATTTCCGCGCGAAAGTAGGCGTACTGCGTGTGGTACACGGCCAGGGAGCAATCTGACAAGGGCCCGTCAGTGACGACCGGGCTTGGATGCTCGGTGGTGATGATGGTTTCGGGGAGGTCTGAGCTCCGACCAAAGTACTGGCCCACAATGCGTTCGAGAGTGTACAATGCCCAAAAGGTTGCTCGGCGTCCTCGCTGCTCTGATTCATCCTCGACGCGCTCGGGATCCTCGGTGTGGTAGCCAAGCTCCAGGCTCAATCTGCATGCGTAGTTTAGGATCTTCCAGACATCACCCTGCTGGGGATTCATCAGACAGTACCCGCTCAGCAAGGACAGGGCTCTCAGGGTTGCAACCGAGACTTCTGAAGTGACCTGCTCGACGCATGTGAGCGCTTCCGCGTAAAACCGTCTACTTTCCGCCGCGGCCAAGTCGGAAGATCGCGCTTGAACAGAGCAGGCAATCGCACAGATCATGCTGATTCGGAAACATTGGTGAGTCTCTGAAGGCGTGCGTTCCGGCTGCGAAAGTCTTGGTCCGGATTGGTTGAGGGCGATGTAGGTCTCCAGGTCCGCTCTTACCAAGGCCTCGTCAACGAAGGTGTAGACTTTGCCCCAAGAACGAAAATAAACATCCACCAGAGAGCGTACGGCTTGGGCGTCGACGACGTGGTCCCGGACACGCGGATTGACCTCGACCGGTCGTTCGCGGTGAGGGACATCATTTTGTTCCACGACGATGCCTCTGCACCGTGCAAGACAAAGGACCTCTACCGCCAAACTCAGGCTCGAGCTAGAGCCAAAGAAACGAGATGAGTGACAGTCCCCTGATGTCGTGTCGATCAGCAAGTCAAATGATTTTCCCGAGACGCGTGGGACGAATGGATTTGCGGAATGCAGGGAAGAAGCCCATTCGTTCTGACCGGGAGATGCTTGTGGACGCGAGACCGCTAATTTTGACTGGTGGGACGCGTTCTTGATCACACGCAGCTGCTCGAGGCGTGAAAGAAGCGACAAAACATAACTTGAACCTGCCGTCAGGACATTTCATGTATGATCCAAGGAAGTGTGGTAACTGAGCATATGGGATACTAGAAAAACCCCCCCCCCTTCTTGGAGTTGGACAACAACGCACCTTCGCGGTAGAGGTTGATCAAGGCTTCCATCAAGGATCGTGCATTCAACTCTTGCTTTCTGGCAGAGTCGACAATCAGGCAGCTGTGCATCACATTTCTTGCGGAGTTTTCGGCACCTTTGGCATTTTGGCAACAAGGCCTCAACCATCAAGCGATCTCGTCTGAGGTCCGGATGGTCCAGTGCACGAGGGGAACTATCATCCCCAGGATCAGAGGCAGAGGTAGCCATTTGGGTCTGCGCGCGCAACCGGCGAACGCGACTCCCAAGTTTCTCGCTGTGTAGACGGAAGAGATGGAGGGAATGCCAAAAGGGGCCGCTGAAGCTTCCTCTTTTTCAACTAGTGGTGGAGGGGTAATTGCAGAGATCGGTCATGCTGACAAGATACCTGAGGCCTTTCTGAACCGAGACAGACAGACGGGGGACTGGAGTCGTTGAATGAATTGGCATCAGGGTGAAGATGTTGTTGTTGGGGGTTGCGCGATCCAAGGGCGAAAGGACGGGATAGCATCTACTGAGGACTCAACCTGTGATGATCGAATCCCGACCGGCGTATTGTACATGACAGAGTATTACCAGGAATGTACGTCGAGTGTCTCATCGACTCGGGACCTTATCTGTGCCTGACAAGACTACCTAACTAGGTAGGTATCCTTATCTACTGTACTTGTAGGCCTCGAAGTATATCGCTGAGATTAGCAGTATTCCCGTCTTTTTATTCAGGCGATTTTGAGGGAGCCCTAGGCCTATTCCTGACAGCGACCGGACAGCGCTATACAGCTTTCAGACACTCGACCCATTGTAGACATTGTACAGACTAACCACCGCGCGATGTGATTGGCTGAGGCGTTCGGGCTCTGCTGGGATCCTTCTTCTTCTTTGGTAGTGCTAGCAGGACAGTTAACTTGGGAAATCACGCAATCAATTGTACGGATATCTACTTGTGCTGTTGTGTTATTATTGGTTGTGTTGGGTGTGAAAAGCTCCCCCTGCCCGCGTACGAGTGGGCTCCCCATGGCCATATAGCCTGACCCCAGTTCACCATGAAGACTACAATTTCGACTTTTCGCCTGTCAGCAAGACCCTCTTTCGTCAGGGAGCCCAGGGTGAACCTACATCTTGTGGCTCGCGATTGAGGCTCTCAGGAGTCGCTTTGGACCAGCGCGATTCCACCTGGAAAAAAGACACGACTGTGAGCGAGGCTGGTTCTGCACCCCATCGGAAAGGGCGGCAATCTTGCTTACTTCTTGAATATGGTCGTACGAGAACAACTGCGGCGCGAAGCCTGGGTCTCTCCACGCTATTGCTTCGCCGGGCGGCGGCGGCTGCATCTTCATCTTTTCATCTCGATCCATCTGCTCGGGCCCATCGGGGAAGTGATAAAGCACTTGCTGGACGTTCCCCCGTCGGACCAACATGACTGCACGATCTTTGCGACACGATTCATAGACAGCGAGGGCGTGTTGTTTTTCCGTCGGCGACTTGGACTTGATTCGTGATAGACATTCGCCGAGCACGGCTCCGTCTTCGAGGCAAATGCCGGCACTAGGGTTGGTGTCAGCCGTGGGGACCACTCGAGTTTGACAAGGCGGATGCAAAGTTCATACCCGGAAGCATAGTACGGCACGGTGGCATGGACGGCGTCTCCAAGCATGGTGAACGAGCCGCTTGGGTCATTCCAGGAATCCAGACCCAGGCGGTAGCAAAGGCGCCATTTCTCCACCGACTCACACTTGCTGAGGAGCTTGGTGATTCTCGGTTCCCAGTCCTTGAAGTACTCTCGCATCACATTCACGTCGCCTGGGACCCGGTTGGGCTGATCGAGAGGGATGTCGTCCTTCAAGGCCAAGGGAAAGTTGAACAGCTCGCCACCTCGCAGGACATAATTGACACAATGCGCGTCCGGACCCAGCCAGTAGTTGACCTGCGGCTCCTTGATGAAAATGGCCAGCTCCGGGTCGTCGAGAAGCTTCGCCGCCGGTAACGTGATCCTGTAAGCCATGTCGCCCGAGCGGATCGGGGGGTCGGGTCTCTTTAGCATAATCTCTCGCAGGTGGCCAAAGACACCGTCCGCCCCAACCACCAGATCTGTCGCCCTTACCGACCCGTCTGCCAGGACCACGTTGGCGCCAGAACCATCGGCATGGCATTGTACATCCACCACCCGGCAACTATTATGGAGCTTGGCACCGAGCTCGATGGCCCGGTCCAACAGTATCTTGTGTAGAACTGGGCGGTGGAAATCCAAGAAGTCAGAGCCCGGATATTGAGCAGCGGCGTCATGGTAGTCCAGCGACGAGATCAGGTTGCCTTTCCAGCCCCACATGTTGACTTTCCCCGGTCTGACGGCAAGCTTCCGTACGATTTCTCGAAGGCCCCATCGGTAAAGAATTCGGGAGCCGTTTGGCAGAAGTTGGATTCCAGCACCGATCTCGCCAAATTGGTCGGCAGCTTCGAGAACGTCGACATCATGACCGGCCAGCAGACAACCAATGGCCGCCCCAAGTCCTCCGATCCCACCACCGACGACAGTTACCTGGATGGTGCTTGTCAGGAAAAGGCAGAACGTGACCACGGTTATTGGATTTCAGCTACATACGTGCAGTTTCGAGTCATTCCCACGTTCCACCTTCTCGGTGGTCCTTTCCCAGTAGTCGGGGGAATCTTTGGCGGCGGCAAGAGATGCCATGGTTCAACTCAAGTCTTGGCCTTGGTGGTGGTACTGCAAAATGCACCCAAGGATGTTTCAGTCCTACGGCTTCAGTCCAGGTCGACAAGGAAGCCATTTCAATATAAACTCTACGCTCATGCTTCATTGCTTATGTGCCGCGAACGTTTCGACAGCCTCACCAGCTTCCGTATTGCGCGCATCCTCGGCACGTAAACCAATGGACGAGGAAAAGCGATAGAGGGTGTCCATGTCGCAAAAGGCCGAGCTGGTCTAATCAGCCGGATTGCTTGCACACACACATCTCTGGTCGCGCAGGCGCGGGACGTCTTTTGCCACAGCGCTTGCGTCCGGAGGCGTTTGGCGCTTGACAAGACTTGCCAGTGGCGAAGAGAGCTAGATGTGCCACCATGTAGTGAGCTACTGTGTGTGATGGGATTTCTTCCATCGCAGTTGGTACCGTGGATGTCCGGCTAGTCCCACCAAAGACGAGAGCTTCTCTCAAACTCATCACCCCGAGGTACGCACATACCCATAAAGGAAGAGATGTTCAGAATGAGATCAGACACACCAATCAAGCAGGTGACTGTCTTTTCGTTCCCGGGCACTATGGTTTCCTGGCGACGCAAATCTCCGGGTGCACTCTCGCACTTTGACCAGCACGCACAACATATACAGGTATCTTATGCTACTCCTCTGCTAGCTTCTACGATGCCGCTTCCTGCCTCGAGAGCTGGAGTCGGCTGGATCAAAACATTCCTGCACGAATCCTCCAAAGTCGAATTTGTGCTGCGGCCACGTGATACGTCTCTGCACTGACACTCCCTCACGTCCTCACCGCCGACGAACATCATGGCACCACAACTAGAATCCTTCTTCAAAAAGTCAATCATGAGCGTACCACATGGTCTGCTTTGTGCTGATTTGTCTGTAGGGTGGACGAGCTGGCCGAATCCTTCATTGATCGTGAGCAACCATTACGACTTCCCATCTCGGGACCAACGCAGTAGTACCGACAATACTAATTCGCCATGCAGGTCTGCGACACGCCGTGGCAATTCCGTCCGTATCTGCTGATCCAGAGAGACGAGAAGAAGTTGTACGGGTAAGTATGCTGCAAGGTACACCATTTCTCGCGTCCGCTTTACTGAGGAATGACAATAGATGGGCCGGTTTCTGGCCTCGGAGCTCGAAGCCTTGGGTGCAGAGGTGCACCAAAGACCTTTGGGGAGGCAGCGCGGTATCGACTTGGACCTGCCACCGGTCGTCATTGCTCGATATGGCCATGACAAGGCGAAGCGCACGATCTTGGTCTACGGACATTATGACGTGCAACCCGCCCTACGCGAAGATGGTTGGACAACACCGCCATTTGAGCTGACCATCGACGATGAGGGTCGTATGTTCGGGCGAGGGAGTACCGACGACAAGGGGCCCGTCCTCGGCTGGCTGAATGCGATACAGGCGCATCAACAGATCGGCCTTGAATTGCCCGTCAACATTTTATTTTGTTTTGAGGGTATGGAGGAGTATGGGTCTGAAGGACTAGAAGAGTTTATCAAGGCCGAGACAGACCAATTCTTCAAGGATACCGACGTTGTCTGTATTTCCGACAACTACTGGTTGAGTACGGGGAAACCCTGCTTGACATATGGCCTACGAGGATGTAACTACTACTCGTTGGTGATATCTGGCCCAAGCCAGGATTTACACTCGGGTGTGTTTGGCGGGGCCGCTCAGGAGCCGATGACGGACCTAATACACGTTCTGGGTAGGCTGGTCGACACTGATGGGCAAATTCTCATTCCTGGCATCAAGGAAATGGTCGCACCATTGACCAACGAGGAGAAGGCGCTATACGACGGCATCGACTACACAATGGACGACCTGTATGAGTCGCTCGGCAGCAGGACGAGTGCCTTTCCAGACCCAACTCGTACGCTAATGGCTCGTTGGCGGTACCCTGCGCTCTCGCTACATGGCATCGAAGGTGCATTTTCTGCTACAGGCGCGAAGACCGTCATTCCGGCGAAAGTGACGGGCAAGTTCTCCATGCGTACTGTCCCTGACATGACCAACGTCAACGAGCTGGTATTTCAGTATGTTCGCGATGAGTTTGCGAAGCTAAATTCCAAGAATACTCTCGATGTCTACTGTCAACACGAAGGCAAGTGGTGGATTACTAGCCCTGGGCATTGGAACTTTACTGCTGCCAGCAAAGCTGTCACCGCTGTCTTCGGTGTTAAGCCAGACATGACCCGCGAAGGCGGCAGTCTCCCCATTGTCACCACTTTCGCAAACGTCATGGACAAGAACGTCCTTCTCCTACCCATGGGCCGAAGCACCGACGCCGCACACAGCATCAACGAGAAACTCGACCGGCGGAACTTCATCGAGGGGACGAAGCTTCTAGGCGCTTACTTACACTATGCTGCTGAGGAGCCTCTCGTCGAGGCTTCAGAACACCATCACCGGCAGGACGGGAAGGAGGTGAAAAAGAGTGGTGGCAGGTCTGCACACAACGTACCCAAGATACTACATCTGTAGAAAAGCCGAGGAGACTGCTCTGTAGCGATTGTGGTGAAAATGAAACTTTTCAACCAGACCACGAGGCCACAAGGCTACGAGGAGGCACTAGTTCTATCAGGTCGACTATAGTCATTCTAAATCTATGGAAATTAGAGCAGGTTTGATCTTACGCTGAAGACTCTGAGCCTCGACGACGTTCGGAGCCCTGAGTTTTTAGGCGCATCATAGGGCGAACGGCATCGTTATAATAAGGATGAGTGACGAGCGAGGACAAGTCAAGAATTGAAACAATCAGACAAGATCGAACGCCTTATCTGGGATGATGTCGGCTACAAGCACAGCAAGGTATCCCATCAAGCCTACCATCTGCGTCATCTGCGGAGGAGACCATTTTGGGAGAGCGTGTCGAACAGACGGCGACTCTTTCTGGCCATGCTGCGGGGGTTATCGCAACCAGCGGCACCGAAGTTTTGGGCCGGAGTAGCGGAAGAGAGAGGAAGAGGATCGGGTAGAGGCTCAGGTAAAGGAGAAGGTCGCCGCGAAAGATGTCACCCATAGAGGGGATTCTTAGCAGGGAGGACGTCGTCGCTGGGCGAATTGCGACCGTTGAGAGTGTGCGAGCATGAGCGTGGGCAAAGGTGTCGAGGCGGCCGAGAGAGATCTCACAGCTTTCGCTTGCTTGGATCTCTTCTCTATAGATTCACTGAGGTCCTTGCTTGTCGCCGCAAGAAGTAGATATTGACGGTGTCATGCCTCTCGGGTAGCGTACCACTTTCCCAAACTATGATCTGGAAACGTGATGATTAGGATGCCGCTTTTGACTTGACTCACCCTGACTCGCGTGCGGCCGGGGTGAGCATAGGGCGGCATCACCCTTTGCCCGGATCCGGGGTGCGCCGCGTGCACCTTTTAATCATCTTGGCAAGTTTCGCGTTTCCCGACGTCGAATCCAGTCTACATCCTTCATTCCGAGTCTCTCCCAGCATCTGACCAACACGTACGAGAGAACATCCAATATCCGACGCTTCCTATCTTGACAACAAAGTCTTTGTCCAGGAGCTCCAATGCGTTTGCGCTCGCGCTCGTGGAGGATGAGTTGGCCATCTCATCGGAGCTGGCAACTCAATTTGAGAGATGAAGACTACAGTTTGAGAGCCCAAGATCCCTAGAGCCTTGCATTCTGCGCAGCCTCCAGTATGAATCACACAGCAGTGCATCGGAGAACCAGCAGCGGCTCCACGGTCCGAGCCACTGTGGGCTCTCAGATAGGCTTGCCTCCCGGCGCCCAGAATCCCCCAAATACCGTGTCAGTTCGCGCATCGCTCTGGATACATGATGATGCATTCTCATCTGAGGATGTTTTGATCAATGAAGCCATCCTGGCCGGCTCGGATATCCGCGAAGGCGGCTTGATCAAAATCTTCCCAGCTACTGAAGCTTCAGATGTCCGGGACTTTCAATCGCCCAACAATGAACAGGCTGACTCCAGGCGCAACACTGGCCCTTTGATCGAGACTGGCGATATATCCATCAGGGACGACTACTATCTGTGTATAGCCAAGTTTGCGTCCGCCGAGTTCAAGGCAAAACAAGCCAACTTGCAAGTCTCGATTAAGAGTAATATTGCCACAGCTTTCGGATTTAGATCGCGCTCGCATGTCCGCATATTCCCTGCTTCTTTCGAGGAATCGACGGCTTCCCATGTGGAATTCAGCTTCAGGGATACCTATCTCGCAAGATCGGACATGTGGCGGCTCGTTGGGCAAGAGTTGGCGGGCACGACAGTTTATGTCGGACAGAGGATCACGTATTTGGGGAGCATCAAGCTCACGGTCAAATCTATTCACGTGCGAAACCACAAAGCGCCTACTGCTTTTTTTGCCGGGACCACGATCCCAGTCTTCCGCAGCGAAGCGGCGCGGTATGTGCTCTTCATACAAATGTCCAGCGAAATGTGGGATTTTGATTCCGAGGGCAATGGTGAGATCATGTTCAATCGGGTTATTAATGGATTTCTTCCCGAAATTTTCAAAAGATGGACCGACCTGGATGTTCGACACCTTGTCAGCATTGTTCTTTTCGGGCGTCTGGAGTACGACCGCTTTGAACTCGCTCGAAATAAGGATAGAAGACTAGAAACCGCACCAATGTCAGGCTCTCCCAACATGACCGCTCGCCAATACCAGGACTTCTACAGGGTGGTCGTCACAGATATGGCCAGTGCGCAATGGACAACAATCTTGGATGAACTCAAAAAGGACTTTCTTGTCTTTTTGAGAGATATCTCCCTGCACACTTCAAACACCAAGGGAATAATATCAGAAGACGCCAAGGCGCCGCCTACGCGCATTGCTGGCAGACCAAGCGCTGCACTAAAGGGAAATATACTGGAAGCTATTAATATCGCCAGCAGTCAATTTGCTCACGACTTTGAGGACCGAGATCTGATCCGGACTGGCGTTTCGATCGTGGTTGTCACAGCAGGGACTGGCGTTTTCGAGGTCAACCGAGATTTGTTGAACCTGACATCGCAGAACTTGACGAATAATGGTGTCGGCATTGATATCGTTTGCCTTTCTAGGATGCCATTGCACTCCGTGCCTCTATTCAAATACCGCACATCTGGAGTTGAGGAATCGTCTCTGCCTTCGGTGGTTGAGGAATTCACCAACCCCGAACACAGGTACGGATCTGGTCCAAGCTTTTTCGATTCGAGCCAGCCTCGCAAGCTCTCCCCGGCACTGTCGTCTGCGGCGACAAATAGCACGCAATACTTTGCGAGCTTTATTTCGGGCCGGAGTCACGAAAGTTCTCAAGGGTGGAGCTATGGCATTCCGCAGTGGGTTGACCTTTCATACTGGTCGGCTGAGGGAGAGCCAGCCGTGATGAGATTTCTGGAGGATGTCCCGAAGGATGCGGACGGTATCTCAAAACGCAAGAAGGGACCTTTCTTGCCTCGAGTGAGGATGTACGAGATCCAAATGATGGGACTTATGGAGTTGGGCATGGCCGACATGGTCATCCCATTCATGACAGAAACTCAAGCACTGTTCCCAGGTTCGCACAAACGCACGGGCTCGAAACGCAGAAGAGCACCCGGAAGTAGGAGTCTGTCACATTCGCCAACACTATCACGCAAGAGTCGCCTCGGCCCAGAACCTGCGCGGATAGCCCAGGGGTTACTGTCAATAAATGCCAGAGCACTGGGAGACATATTCGACCGTATGGACGCATATGACTCGCTGTTGTTCGAGGTCCAGTCAACCGCAGAGACCAGATCTAAGGCCACGAAGACAACAAGTAGTAGTTTGGCAAGGACTAATACAGCCTCCTCGACGCAGCCAAGCAAGCTTCAGCCTGGAAATGAAGCACCAAAATCGGGGTCCGGATTGACAAAGGTGCTCACCAACAAGTCTCTGAATTCGCCTTTCCGGCCACAGCTCCCGTCTCTGGTCTCGGCAGACGCTTCAAGTCCCCCACTAGCAACAAAGAAAAGCCGCGAAGCATCAAAGGTCAACCGGACGCTTAACTATTCCTTGAGAGGGTTGGCTCCACCTGTTCGTGCTGTCGCTAGCACTGAAGTGAACATTACCAACGTAGAGGCACACTCGCCATTCGGCAACCTTGGCCACTCGCGACCGACAGTGGCAACGTCAGCCGCTAGCATACGGTCGGTGTCCACTAATAGTGTGCTCGGAGACAAGCATAAAGAGAATTCCGATCCCCTGGAAAGGTCGAATTCTCGATCGTCCGGTCTACCAGAGGACACACCGTCAAAACCGATCTCGATAAATACCCCTTTGCGGAAGATTCAAGATGAGTTTCTCGCCGGATCTCAAAGATCAAGCTCCACAACCCGGCGGGTTCAAAGCCATACATCTGCGTCAAAGGATGAACTGGGATACAACAAAGAGGCGGAAAGCGAGTCGTCGCACTCTTCGGTTAGCGATGAAGCAGACTACTCTGACAGCGTCGAGCCTGCTGAAAGCCAGTTGGGAATGTCGGTCGCCAGCTCTGTTCCAAGAAGTACTCTCCCATATGTACGCAATGTCAACGCCTCAAATCCATTGAAACGACATCCCGAACGAGAGTCGTTCTTTGGCAGGTGGCAGCATCTCTATCCTCGAAAGCCACGTGCTGCTACCGTCAAATGGAAGTCTCTGTGCACCCCTGCGTCGGTCCCTCTGACAACAGAGGATTTCCCCACAAAAGATGAGCTTGAAATGGACTATGACTCTGAACAATACCACGTCATACTAGCCAATTCCAACGAGATGCTTGAAGAGCCCGAGTCCCGCGACAAACTCCTTGGGGAGATGCTTGCCCTCAGGTTCGCTCATGGGTACCAACTCGTGGTTGGTCCGTCATTGCTCGAAGCTGTCGGGCCTGGGACGTGCGACACGTCTTCGTTCTTCACGCCGAATCTTGTGCGCCCTGATGGTTCCTTCATTGTCATGTCAATGGGCAACACGATACAGAAGTTGTCCCTCGAAGTGAAAAATCGCATTCAGGTGACCAAGTATGTTAGAAGACCCCCAAGTGTCCAGCCTCCCTATCCCCAAGAGATCCACTATCATCCCAACATCAGGACTATCCTCTCCGGAGCATACAAAATACGAGATTTGCAGTTCAACGGGTTTTCCGAGCAGTATCCATGGGAGGCGGCCGACAGGTACTTGGCTGACTTCAGGAAGCAAAACGAGGTAGACGTCAAAGCTCTCCGTTTCTGGCGGGCAAGATTTGTGCTCATCCCAGTAGCGCTACCCGCCAACTCCTGGAGGCCAACACTGTCCGAGGCTGAAGAAAGCGATGAAGAGATTCATCTGCGCGGCATTCGAGCACTGACGCAGATGTGGCAAAAAGCACGATATGTGCCGCCGGATGAGAGAAGACCAGCTCATACTCGGCCAAGCACCTTGAAAGGCAAGGACAGAAATCCGTTGAGGATCAATCTCGAAACTCTCAATCCGTCTGAGTTGGTGGCGACGGAGCTCGACAAGCTCATCGCGGCTGAAGAGGCGGGCGAGGTACAAACCACACAGCTCCTGCCCGAGGCCGAACAGTTCGATAGGGACTCCTTTAGTCTCCCAAAGCTAGCGCAAGCCTTGCAAGGCGAAAACGGGATAGAGATCAAGACTCGGCGCTGGCACTTCAAGCTGTACTACAGTTGCTTCATGGGGGAAGATCTAACAAATTGGCTAGTACACAATTTCAGGGATATTGATACTCGTGAGGAAGCCGTTGAGTTGGGCAATGATCTCATGAGGGAGAATCTTTTCGAACATGTCAATAGCAAGCACAACTTCAAGGACGGGAACTATTTCTATTCCATCAAGCCCGAGTTCCGCACCCAGCGAACGGAAGCGAGGCAGTCATGGTTTCCCGCGAGCCGGCGCTCAGATCGATCGATTCCGCCCACCCCTGCAACCGAGCATCCGACTCGAGAGTTGATCAGTGGCAGATCACGATCAGGTTCCAACCTCGCTAACCATGGGCAGGTGGCTTCTGAACTGGCGAAGACGCTGGGCGACAAGAAAAGACGAACTGTGACTTTGAGCAAGATGATTCGGATCGATGTCGATACGAGAAAACGGTCCAACAGACCTGAAATCATCAACCTGCATTATGACAGACTTCACAACCCAGAGAACTGCTATCATCTCGAATTGGCTTGGTTCAATGTCACCTCGAAATTGGTCGATGACGCCATCGTCAGCTGGACTACACAAGCTGAGAAGTACGGGTTGAAGCTTGTCGAAGTTCCCATAGCGGAAGCGTTCAAGGTTCCTGAGCACGAACCGTTTCGTGCCGCCTACCACATCAAGCTTGCTCTCGAGCCTCCTCGCCGCAACTCGGTCAGTACACTGTACTTTACGGCGTCGTCTTTCGGGCCACAAGCGCCACTCAATCCCGATAATCACTTCTACCAAAAGGAACTATTGAAGGGTTTCAACTTCGTCCTCGATCTCGAAGCACCGTCGGAGTTTCCGCAAAACGTCGAGATCAAGTATTCCTGGGGGGATCTAGACTATCGCTACACGCAATTCGTCCACCGCTCAGGAGTCGTCCTTGCGCAGATTACGGACGAGGGTGACATCCTTCTCCTAGCAAACAGGCTGTATAACTCGCGTCAAGCGGCTGCAAAAGACACAAGCTCAAAATTCGATGCTAGTAAGAAAGATCTCACGTCCAATGCCTCCGCCTCTATGCTCCTACGTCCTCAGACATTATCCTCGACCCATTCTGCGCCAAGCATGCAGGCCTCAGGAATCATAGGATTAAATGTACAATCTCCCCGTGCTGGAGCCTACGCATCACCGCTCGTTCGGCCCCTAACGTCGATTCCCATCTCTCCCCCTCAAAAGGCAACAGAGACAACAACATCCACCGCCACCCCATCCGCATCCGGCGCACTTCCAGCTCCACCTGCGACGCCCAAGGTCACGGCCGATGTCCTCGGCACTCGCCGGGCGCTCATCGCCTCCGGGTTCGGGCAGTTTGTGACTCCGGAACAGATCAAGGACCAGCTCGAGGCCTTTTGCAGTGACAAGGCGCGGTTAGAAGTCTTTTACAGAGAAGTCACTGAGAAACTTCCGGCGCAGCATCCCGCGCTGAGAGAACACGAGAGGCATGTTGGAGGAGGAGGAGGCGGACCATCCATAGGAAGGGACAGGGGATACAGAACCGCCGGGACGGGCTCGAGCTTGCTCAGGCCGATCAGGGAACCCGAGACGGAGACGGGCATTCCCGAGTTCAGATTACCGGACCCATTGAACATTGGCCTGAAGAAGAAGGACCACCTGTCCCTGTCTGTGTCTGTGTCCGGATCTGGACTCGGTCCAGGTGGCGCCAGCGGGACGACGAGCTCATGATTTCGTATCGTATCCTCTCTCCTTCCCCCCTCTCCACGCAAATGTATATGTATGTATGTATCAATCCCGATGCCAATTTGTACCATGTTATTTCTTTGTATGTCCTTACTACCTAGATACCACCTGCAGTTTTGGAGTGCTGGGTGGGTGTCAATTAAGCCCGGCGCCACGCACAGGAGGATCGATTTCCAAGAGACAGACAAATAAAACAATTCAAAGCAATGCAAGTATAAGTATAAGGATAATACTTGTATGAAGCAGGCAGACAAGCAGCTAAGCAGGGCATCTTCATACCTAGGGTATTATATACATGGCTTTTTTCATCACGCCCTCACTGCCAGCACGGGACGACAAGCACAGAAAGAAGCATTTATATAGCGGCAATTACTTAGGCTCATCTTTTCATCAATCTCCCATAATATATTTACTGTTTGTGTGTCCTTTTCCGAAGTGTTGGGAGCTGGTAATTAAAAATGGTACGGTCTTCATTGTTTCACTGTTCCTTTCTGTCTGGTATACTATAGCCAACAGAACACATCTTGGGTAAAACGCAGAAACGGGTGGATTCACTTCGATCATAACATCCTGGTCGGACTCCCACTCCTGCTCTTGGACCGTCCGTTCACACCGCCCGCATCTCCTCCAGACAAGCTCTCTCGACTCTCCGTCCTGACCACCAGTCCCGCGCGATCAATCGGATTCGGCGGCCTCAACCTCTCAGCAGCACCATGTCGCTTGCTCTGGAAGGGAGAGTTCCTGCCGCCCTGTGATGCCGTCGGTCTGGAGGGGCTGGACTTGGAGAAAGCCACGTCGGGGTCGAGGGCCGAGTTGCTGTCGTCGTCGTCGTCGGATATGTTGTTCAGCTCGAAATCGTTGGGGTCGTAGAGATGCTGGGAAGCTCCGTCCTCAAGGTCACGGTCTCGGTCCAAATGGAAGGCGGCGCCCTTGCGGCGGCTGAGGAGCGCATTGAGAAAATTCAAAGGCGTCCTCAGTTTCGGAGTCGATGAGGCTGGGAAGGCCGAAGAGGAGGACGGCGAGGATGGTCGAAGCGAAAGGTAGATCCTGGAACGTCGTTCGCGGCCGCAGAGATAGAACCCTGCAATGATCAAGATAAGGATGAAGAAGATGAATCCCGGCAGGCGGTGGGGGGCGTCGGAATTGAAGAGCGTGTCGTGGATATGGTCGGTGATGCTTTGGCCGTTTCCGTCGTCGCCGCCAGTGGTCTCTGATAAGTCGCCGGCAGGTGCTCCGGGGTGATAGTCTGGAGCAGCTTGGAGCAAGCCTCCGCCGGGGTACTGAAAATCTTTCGGGATACCACGCACATTACTTCCAAATCCAACAGGTAGGTCCCCATCAGCGGCAGGTGGAATCTCTGCAGACGCATACAACAACATCTTGCCCATTGTCCAACTGACTTCTGTGGATTTGATCTTGTTCACAGCTTGGAATGGATCGAGAAGCCCCTTTCCCTTAGCGCTATCCAGAACTTCTTTCGTGCCATTGTGGGATGAGACGTCCGTGTCTTCGAGTCCGACTCTGGGTATCCCAATACCGTCGTGGAGCATATTAATCAGCCAACTGGCCTTGAAACAAACCTCCAGTGCGCTCTTTTCGTCGACTTTGCTTCCCCACGTTTTGTCCTTGACACCCTTTTGAATATCTGACCAGTCTTGCTCACAGAATTCCTTGACCCTCTTCTGGTAAGTGTTGAAATCATACGCTTTATCCTTATGCGCCATCTCAAAGATCTCGTGAGTAGTGTGCCAGTACTCGCTAACGCCAATGAAGTGATTGACTTCAAAGTCGATGGCGGGAACGTGGATTCCATGGATCAGGCACGGTTCGTCCGGACAGGGTATATCCTTCTCGAGTAAGGGGAATGTCCGTCTGAGACATTCATCGAACTTCCCGACGCCCCTGAGATAATGATTTGAAAGGGAAGGCCCATCGTCTGATATGATGGTGCCGTCGAAGTTTACTCGCAGTCCTGTCGGTAAACATGGATCCGGAACCTCGAGAATACCATCGATGGCATACGACTCTTCGAGGTCCTCCACATATCTCCGTCGTGCCTCGTTGGCGCCGAAACCCAACCACGTCGTGACGAATACCTTGTGTTCTTGCGGCACACCGTCTATTGTCCGGAGGCGTAGCAGTGTGAGATCATTGGCGTGTTTCTCTGCTTCTGTAGCATTGGGTGCGAAAGCAATCTGCGCAGACGCGCCACCCATGTCTAGAAATCCATATGTATGGTGGCCCTTGCCATGATCGTGGTCTTCAGGTGCGTCGAATCCCCCAAGCAAATAATTTGCAGCAATCCACCCATACAGCCCTTCTGTCTCCCCGGAAATTACTTGTACATGAACGTCGCAGTCTGGTATTGAGAATTCCGTTTCGGATTTGATATAGGAACAAATGTTTCGCAAAAGGCTCTTCTGCTGTTGATTAGGGAGCAGGCGCATGCCAGCCGTCGCAAGCAGGAAAACGGGCGTATCCGGGACTGCATCTTTAGGGATATATTCCAGGGCGTGTTTAAGTAGAGGTTTTAAGTGATCCGGGCCGACCAAGTCTGGTGTTTCCCCAAAGGTTGAGACTCCTGGGTGCACCTTTTTCGTCCACTTGTCCTTTGTCTCTAGATCCGGTAGCGCATGTAGGGAGGTGTGATCAAGACGTGCGACCGAGTTTGGGAGCCATCGATAAATGTAAACTCTCGTCCCGGATGAGCCAGCATCCAGGACTACACCGTAGCGTTTCTCAGGCCCGTCGACCATTGCGGGAAGCACTCAGCTCATATTTGGAGTGATAATCTCAGAGTTGAACCAGCCAACTGCCAAAGAATAAGGAAGAGAATAGGAAGAGTGTCTGGGTCAGTATAGGGTATTAGAGGAAGAGAGAAAGAAACTGGCTCAGTCGATGCTGTAGGAAAGTGGAAGAGCAATTCAAGGGTTGGGATTCGCAGCGCTGTTTCGACAGAATGAAAACGGACAAATTACGTAGCCACACGTGATACATTCGGGTGGTATCCCCCAATATGGGTTAGCGCTTCCCTCTCAGCCTCGTCCAGCCTTGTTGTCAGTTGAGCCAGTTTCAAGGAGTTTGTTGTTGTTCATCTGGCAGAGAAGGCCTTGAACAGGAGACGTACACGACCTTAGGTCCTTGTTGGAGACAGGAGCAAGCGCACATTGTGCAGTGACACGGATCCCTGTGCTTGTGCATGTAAAGGAGCCTGTAAGAGATCTAGCTGAGGCCGCTTGTGAAAGGGTGTCTCGTTTTTTCTATTGTGGTCTCACATGTCAAGATCCCAATCAAATGAATCCTGGGATCCCAATGAAACACAGCAGGCAGATCTCGTTAAACGCATAGAAGGTTGATCTTCAATCTCTTGGTACAACCGTAGGTATAAATCCCGTGAAGGCCCGCATTGACAGCGACAGTTCTGAATCCAAACGATCACGAATGATATCCATTCGTATATTCTCTCTGTGAGATTCTTGCAGAGTGCAAGAGATCAAGTGCCCAGCCGGAGAGGACACTTAGCCAAAGCCATTCACCTCTCGGGCAGGAAGTGGGTTCATAGCCGAAACGGACACGTCGCTCCTGCATACTTGATCGCGATAGACAACAATTCAAACTCTGGTAACGACCATCGATAGCATCCTTTTCGGTATCAAGCCAGTAAGATCCAGGCCAAGGCACCGATGGTCTGTGAAGCTTGTTGTCACTGATGAGACACCCCGTCCTCAGACAAACCTTGAGCCTCGACAATGCTTTTGTCCAACATACATGATAACTCCACTGAAGCATAGGCTCTGCAGGGAGGACAATGAAGGGTCCTTCGAGTAGCCACTGTTCGGGTTCAACTGAGTAGGTAGGGGTCACCCGATCTGTGCTGCCCCTTACTGCCGTTCATCGTGCTTTCGGAGGGTATCAGCTGCGAGTTGAGCGTTATGCGTGCACCTGGGAAGTGACATGTGCATTCCACAACAAGATTCTCCTGATTCAAGCAGCCTCAGTGGTTTTCTGTACGTCCTTTTGAATACCAATACCTTACCAAACCCTTACTGGACTGAGGGGGGAAAGAGCGGTGAAGGGTCCGCCTATAGCGGAAGATCAACGGAAACTATAGGCAGCACGGAAAGCCCCTGGAGGCCAGTACCGGTACCTGCAGAAGTCTCCGGGGGCCGCCAACCGCTTGTTTTGACGTTCATGGCGCCCCCTTTTCCCTTGCATGCTCCCAGCCTTGCATCGTCGCCACTGGCGGTGTGAGCAAGTTCATGCAACATGTCAAAGGAACCGGTTTGACAAAACGACAAGCCCGTGTGCAAGGCGGCAGGGTGCACGACCTCCTTTTCCGGCTGCCAGCTTCCGTACATGTGAAACCATGATGAGATCGCCTACGACTGGTCGAAAACGGGCAGCGGCGAAAGTTCCAAAGGGAGGAAGAGACATCAAATCAAGCACGGGTCGCAGTCCGGCTGCAGGCAGCAGTGCTGCAGCCTACCGACGCGCCTGAAGGGGAGCCTAACAGAAAGGGCGCAAAGAAGTTGAATGGATTGGAGAAGAGCCGCCTTTCTGAAGATACGAGTCAGTAGCAGCTCGTTGAAAGGGAAAGGGGCACGATATGGTTGCCGTTGGATGCAAGGCAACCATTAGCTTCAGGGGGCGTCTGTTTCAAATGTCTAAGCCGGAATATCGCCTCCTCTCAAGGAACGGCTCTCCCGGTTTTTGCGTGGCGTAAGTGCCAGAACAAGTATCTATTCCATGGTTTTTGGAAGCGATTGGCCAAGACTCCTCCAGGGATGGTGGTCGATATTTTCGAGTTTATGCCAGGCAACAACAAGATACGAGCGATCCAGACCCAAGGCTTGGGGCAATGCTGCGAGTCCAGGCGGCAAGGGAACGAGCTGTCACTGCTGTTTCACCATCTCGTGTGCCGTCTACTCTCTAGCACAGACGCCCTGAATTGTGCGTGGCGCGAAAAGCACCAATCAACTCAGACGACGACACTATTCAGGCCCCTCGTGGCGGCCTGATAGACACACCACCCGGGCGTTAGGTCTTTACGAGTATACTTGTGATCTATATCCAGCATACTCGTATACCTCAAAGTTGCCTTCAGCGATGGCCCATGTGAACAAGGCGTGATGCCCGGTTGCAGCTCACAGACTGGGCGACTATCACACCCACCACTACGATTGGAGCCGAGCAGCCATGATCAGTAGTTCATGCACGTCGCTGGAAGAGTTTGGACGTGGGGTCACACAAGCCGCAGCATGTGCCGGCAGGCATTGGCTACTCATGGCGGCCAGCTTGTGGGTGTCACAGGCGATTCAGCGATAGCTAGCTGCCCGTCAAACCTCACCAGCCATGCTCTCCTCTCTGTCTCTCTCTCCGTCCGGCACATCGCCAGAGTCCTTTACAAGATCACACACGTCACGCGGATTCAGCGGGTTTACTAACGAATAGTTATCCAGCCGGCGGCATGACCTTGGGGATCTCTGATACGGCCACCAATGGACACCCCCTACGGACCGGATGCTACCTACGATCTGATTAATCCTGCAAGTTGACATGCGGGTGACATGTACCTCCGAACGGGACACATGGTTCACCCCTCCCCTCTTCTCATGTTCTCCCTGGCTTGTCCTATCACGGTAATTTTGGGCTCTATGCAAGCGAGCCAACGGCAGAACGGAGGGGCTGGGAACGGCCAATGACGCCGTCTCGCGTTCCCCCCCATCCTTTCTTGCAGCCGCTGACGACGAGCTGCATGTGCGCAGGATAAACCGCTCATCCCTCCTATTCCCGTTTGGCTGCGCGGGTTGACAATTGGGGACTAGAGACTTTACGAGTACCCGAGTCCAGGTAGTTCCTACCGAGCAACTTCCAGGGACTCCGTTACGATTACGGCTGAAAGATTGAGAATTTGAGAGCAACAGGGAAGGAGACGGGGCTCACTAAGCGCCCTGATTATGTCTTTGTTCACCCGCACCTCCATCACAGCAGAACTTAGGAGGAACCGAGTACGGGTACAGTAGGCCGTAGTTGGACGCCGTGGTGCTCAACACCACACCACAGACACCTCCGGGTGTGTCTGGCCTTGACCATGTTTGACTTTCATGACGTTGTTGCTGCCCTAACTTTTGTCAAAGAGAAGGGGGAAGGAAGATGGATCACGAGCCCTCAGCTCAAACTGTGCTCGTAAGTGCCCGTACTCGTCTGCGCCCTAGTGACATGGCCAGTATTTGTATTTGTATTTGACTTTACAAATTGCCCGACAACGTAAACAACACAGCACTTGCGGATTTACCTCACTGCCTCACTACTAGGTACCTACCAGGTAGGTATACGTGCAGACATGTTATGGCCATGTCCAAGGTTCGATCTACAATTAACCCGAGTACGTCGTGTCGTATCGTTCGCCACAAGGTCCTATGGAGGTAAGGTACCTAGGTAGCGACTTGCCTGATCTACTTCTCGCTCGTGCCCAGCGAGCGAGTTGGAGAGAAACCAACCGCCTGGCTGCCTGAACCGTGAGGCAATAATTATTCTCTCAGGTCCAAAGAACCTACCACCACTACCTATCTGGAGGGGATTGTGTGAGTGTGATGCCTTGAGTGGATCTTCGGACGCGTACTTTTGCTTTCTCTCTCTCTCTTTGTTTTGTTCATAAGTAGTTACGCTTTTGGGCGTACTGCGAGTGCGGATACGGCGCGAACGGTGCGCGGGGTGTGCTCTTGTGTGTTTGTGTGGGTGTGGGTGTCGATCTGTCTATCTCTCTCTCTTGGGCAGGCGCTCGGTAAGGAGGAGCGGTCGTTATTGTGATGTTGATCGGGCTGGGTAGTGCTGTGATGGGGGTGATGGTGGGTGCTGTGATGGGGGAAGCTGAACAGGCTGAACAAGCTGAACGGGGCACGCCCCAAGGTTGTGTCTTTGTCCTCGTCCTTATTGTTGTCAACCTGTCTCTTTGGAGTTCGTGAACCCCCTCCTCCACTCCTCTCCCCATCGGCCTTCCGAAACACCTGAACTGAACGGGCTGGCTGAACTGAGCTGAGTCGAGTCGAGTCGCTCGCACCCAGTTGGACTAAGTTTCTTAGCCCCTAGGTACAATAGGTACCACAATAGGTTGCGCACTGCTAAGGCCCGGAGCAACATATGACCCGTAAACTCAATACATTGCAAAGTTCAGGAATAAATCACAAACTTCAGGAAGGCGCCACGAGACCCCGTAGGAAAAGGCTATCTCGCAGCTTTTCAAGTATACTCGAGTTCCACACAAATATCGCGCACACTTGGGCGCAGCGCACTCTGTGTGGAAGGGGGGAAACATTCCTACTATCCATAAGGTACCTAGCTAGGTACCTAGTGTACTCCGTCTCTAGCGGAGCTATGTAATATGTGTACTCGGTCACGGGTATTACTCCTAGAAAGTGCTCTTAGAGCCAAGCGCTTCCCTGCAAGAAGCATTGACTACATGGATGATGATGATGATGATGAGGAAGATGACCCGTACCAGTAAGCCATGGTCCAAAATACCGCCCCCAACTCCAACTCCGATTCCCCCGCGCGTGTGACAAACCGTGCATATCGAGGTCGTTACGGTAAGACGTGTCTGCTACGCGAGAGGGTTGCCCTGCAGGAATGGCACGTACCTATGTACCTTTGATGAGTAAATTTGACTGAATGAAGCGAATGGTGGGCTTGCTCACTGTCAATCCCGTCCATCTCACCTCTGACTCTGAGAAATAAGGAGAAACACGAGAAACAATGTAATGAGGCGATATTCGTCCGTATCGTCCTACGGGCACAGAAAGAGAATCAATGGAACAAACCGAAATTATGCCAAAGCCTCAAATCGAATGATATTAGTACAAAAGGTTGTGATTAAGCCAACATCCCAATGTATCTGCTAAATCCATATTCTTCCAAGGCTCTGTGAGACCTTGAAGTAATATCCTCCATTGTGATTGCGAAAAAGACCCATAATCCCAAAAACTCCAATTCCGGGAACCTCCCTCCAGCATGGAGCATGTTGATCCCAAGGACCACATGGCTTCTCCCCAAAACATTGAAAAGCCCAACTCAGCTCCCGGATGTTCCCAAACTCCTGATAAGCCGCAACAATTGAATAGTAGACCAATACCAATGCTGATGAGCCGTACAGAAGGGGGTATCTCTGTGCCGATAAAACAGAAAGTACGCCAACAGAACCTTTGACTGCCTCGTCCGTCACATGTTGATACAGGGATCAGAGTCATTCTGTGGTCATGTGTTCGTCCATCATGGCTTCATGATAGAACTTTTGGTGTCCCTTGAAAGAAAACTCCAACGAGTGTACATTTGTGCCCTGTCCGAGCGGGAAAAAAAGAATGACTCATATGGAAACCCTCCAATGCAATGCTCCAGGATGAATGTTGTTACAGGTTGCCTAACCCGTTAGCGCCAATGACCTCGCAGAGGCCATGACTTGGAGATGGAAGTAGTAGAGATGGTGAGTCGTGTTGATAGTTGGTTGATTGGCGGTTGGTGTGTGGCGATGTGTGTAGTGTGGCGGAGTAATAGAGAAGTTCGCCACCGGCGACGTATTCTTCGTTTTGCCCTGGTCCTCCTCTAGGCAACCGACGGTCTGCGCAACGTCTCCTCGCAGTTAACATCGAAGCGCATGTTCCAGAGACGAATCTGGTTCATGATCTTCTCTGTTGCCTCGAGGTGGCGATCGCGACCGAAGATGGAGTCGACAAACTCGGTGCCTGCTTTCTTGCCCATAGTTTTGGAACCGTCACGTTTGGCGGCCTTGAGCATGAAGTGTTCGCAATCCTTGAGGAGTGCCTTGAATTTCTCCCAGAGGCGTTTGCCACTGATGATGAAGTCTTCGACGGTCTCTTGTTTGTCAGGGCTGCGGATCCGGTCGACACATTCTTCGGCTCGCTTCATCTTCCCAGCCAACTTGATGAGGAGGAGCCAGAGTTCGCCCGCTATATCAGCGATGGGAGTAGAGGCACCGTGGTGGAAGACGGTCCAATCGTAGATCCATTTGCCAAGCGAGTTGGCGTCGAAGACACTGCCCAGCAAGATTATGGGCAACTCGGTAGGATCCCAGTGTTTGATCGAGTAGCCGGCGGGGATGCCGGCACGGATGGCGTCCTCCTCGGTTGCCTGCGGTGCTGGTCTGGGCTTGGACTTTGGCGTGGGCTTCGAGGTGCTCGAGGCCCGTCGCGCCCTCGAACGCTTTGGCTGTTCGTCAATGATCTGCTCCTGCCCATAGTAAAAGTAGGTGTCAGTGCTTGGCTTCCTCGCATGCTTCGGCTTGGACTTTGGTTCTCGGTAGACGTAGTTTGGCGGCATTCGTGCATATTCAGCCTCATCGTCATAGACATAGACGGGTTGGTTCTGCTTGCGCGACGATGAACGGGTATGATATCTTGAGCCAGGAAATGTGCTGTAGCTCTCATAGTTGCGGGTCTTGCCCTTTGCCTCACTCACATAGACATCATCCCGCGGTGCAGAATACTGAGCGTTGGGCTCATGGTGGGGTGGTGGTGAGCCCGCAGGCGAATACCAGCCTCCGACTCGAGGGGAGGGATTGTAGCTGGGCCTTCGCGCGTGTTTCTTCGGGGTTGAATCGTACTGGGGGGGGTAGTGGACATACTCGCCGCTGCTGTACGGCGACGAGTTTCCGTAGTATTTGGTGTAATGGGACGGCGGGACGCCGTAGTGGTAACTCATTTTGATTCTGATGGACAAGACTCTGCCTTCGACTCGGGGCGTTCAACTCTCTCTCTCCTCACTCCTGCCCCTGTCCGCAACAATCTTCCCCTCGATCTGGGTCTATGTCTTCCTGTTCTGGTCGTGTGTTGTGTTGTCGGGAGAAAAGGTGTGTCCGGAAGATGTTGGTCTGGCTGAATATCATAGCGTGGTTGGCCTCGAACAGGTGGCTGGGGCAAGTCAGAATTGAGTCAGGCGACTCAATTTGGGACAGTAAAAGTTGGATTTAGCTTCGTTTGCTGCAGTGTGCAGGCTCTGCGATGACGCGGAAAAGTGGTTGCAGTGAGGAGGAAGGAAAAAACTCGAAGGCTGGTGCGAGTAGCCCGTATATGTTGGTTTTTTGAGGTGGTTGACAAGGCCCCAAGGCTCTGTGTGTGGATTCTGACTAGGGGGTCGCGGAGCAAAGCAGCCGGTGTGAGTCGACTTTCCCACGATGAGTCGACAGTGGGCACCAAGCTCGATTGATGGGTCTTGGGGGCTCGATGAACGAGAAGGCTGTTCTTGTTGGAAACTGGGAATCCGTGTCCGCGCGTTTGATGGTGATGAAGGCGGCTGTGCCTTTGCCGGTTCGGTGCTAGACTAGAGTCGAAGCTTGTGGAAGGAAATGGGACCAACTGGAGCCAGAAAGCTCAAAAGTGGCCAATAAGCCGCGTGGGAGAAGGAATGAAAAGATCGTTGTTGAAAGGGAAATTGATACCAGCGAAGGGAAATCAGGGGGGACAATTAACGTTAAAATGGATTTTTTGGGAGAGGAAGACGATGGCCCAAGTGTGAGTGGATGCCCTTTTAGGTTCGATGGTATCGAAGGGGTCGAAGTGACAAAGAAGGATTGTGAAGTGGATGCAGCGGATGGCTTGATGGCTTTGATGGCTTTCCACACTAAGACTGGTCCATGCTCTTGCCTGGGCGTGCCGTGAACCCAACTTTTCTGATGGCTCGTGTAGCAGGGATCAAGGGTTGAGGCCGGTCTAGCGCAATACGAAGGAAGCCCCTGGCGAGACGGGGGAGTCAGAGAGGGGGATGAGAGGACGAGAGGGAAAGCCGAAAAAGAGCAAGAGGACCCGGAGGGGGTCACCAGAGATGCCCACTTGGGCGTTCTTGGAGGTGAGGAGGTGTCGGTACAGGTAATATACGGTAAATACTGTTACGAGACGAAGGCGGTGGATGTGAGAAGAAAGAGGCGAAAACGAAGGTGTGGAAGTACTTGTACTCGACTGAGCTGAAATGAGTGAGTTTGAGGTGAACGAGTGAAATGAGTGGACAATCACACTGTGATGGCGCAGTCTCGACAGAAGTCTAATCAGTTCGGGGTTTCCTGGCCCTTCTCTTCCTCGGATTGCTGAATAAAAGAGAGAGATGATGGAAGCGCCAGCAATGGCAGTGGCGAGAAAACCTCGAAGCGAGCGTGAGTGACAATAATTGAGAGATTGATTTGGAAGAAAGAAACGAGGGGAGTTGGGAGCGGAAGACGTTTGCTCCGAGGCTTGGTTGATGCCGCTCCTTTAAGGACGCATGGAAAAGGCGGCACCAAGGGCATCGTCATACAAGGACTCGTAGGTGCTGGCGGGTGCCTGCGGGCTGCTGGCTTACCTGATCGTGACCCCTGTGGGCTCAACTAGGGTGCCCATGATGGTTAATGATCCCAGCGCAGCACATGCCCAAAACCCCTCAGCACTTAAACAACACCTGCCCAGTTAACCCCTAGAAGCCGCTGCTTAAGCCCGTGTACGCTCCCTTTTTCATTCTGGAAGCATTCCGGCGGGGCCAGACATGCCTAGAACCCCCCATTTCACTGAAGCACCGACCACTTCTGGGCACCCACCGACATCTCCATGGAGTCCGAAATGGGAGTCACGGGGACTGCGCCGCTTCCATGCATGGTAAGCTTACTGTCCGTCATACCTCATCGCCCTTGAGCAGTTCATGCCTCAAGCCCAATCGAACAGCCAATGCACGACACAGTCTCCGATCATTGACCGTCACTATACCCGAATCTGCTCTTTGTTGCGACCATACCCTTGCATGACCTTCATAAATAGTATCATCCAATGCCTCATCATCGCCGTCGTTCATGACGCCTCTTCCTTGCGTACCCTCCAGTGGCACCTCTCTACAGCGTTCACAGAACGCGAGTCTGCTCGATAAGTTCTCGTTGCCTTTTGTTGGCCGGTGGCTGTGAGTGCTATCAACGGCGGATTGGGGGTTAGTAGAGGACAAGGTCGAGGGTTTGTCAAGATTTACGCTGGATATGTCGGTCCAAACAGTCTCAAACACCTGCAGGTCACTCGGCTATGTTCAGCTCCCGTCAAGCTGGTTTGCGAGTCAACAAGGACCAATGCATATCAAAGATCTCTCGGTCAGGATTTTCGCCTCCCTTTTTCAGTCCAATTCTTGACCAAACATGCCCTGATTGGCGACCCTGCCAGCCAATGGTTCTCCTGCCGAGTGGCTACTTTCTTGTCAATCGGTCAAACCCAGCTGAAATTCAGGGTGATCAGATCCAATCGGTCTGGGATTATGCACGATCAAGCCTTGTCAAGCCTCGCCAGGCCTTGCGTGCCCACTCGGCGTCGTGGTGCTGTGAAGCCTAAAGGCTCAGGTTGATTTTTATCTAGGACAGACCTACGGGTGGCCGGCCTTCCAATGTTTTTCGTACGGTGCTCTGATTCCTCGTGCGGGATATTCGTTCACGCCCACGAAGCACTGGGGTTACAGATCATCTACACCTTTGAGACGTCGATTGGCTCGCGAAAAAATCCAGTTAAGAAGCTGATATGACACAAACAAACGTGACTTGTACCTGTGCTATGCTGCCGTCCACTCCAGTGCAGATGACACATATCATCCTTTGATCCCGTCCTGCAGTCGACCTTCCAATGGGGATCCGCGAAGGGGATAGTTGATCATGGGGAGGGAGGAGGTGACCTGCTGTCGAGTCTGTCCTGGTGGTGCGGCCACCCGCATGAAGTAAATGAGCTCGAGTCCACCAGGGACGACACTGGTTTTCCCCCAATATCTGACCTTGAGGAGTCGTCCATTCATTCGTTTGCACCCTTCGGTTTGCATGACGGCACGCTCTCCCGGCATCGGGAGTGCCTAGACAGCCTCTCTGCAGCCCTGATCAGGATTTGTTGGCCGGGTTTTCTTTTCGCTTGGTTCTGTATCTTCGGTATTGCAGCAGTTCTGAATCTTACCTTACCTTGGGAATCCTCTGCTGGCCGTGGCCGTGGTGTTGAGTGTTTGACTGGAACGAGCGAGTGAGCGAGTGCCAGCGCATTGCCAGCTTTACACTACCCTTGGCGCTGGATTCGGGCATCACTCCCATCTTCCTCCACCAGTCCAGTGCCTCGTTTCTGACCGCCTCATTCCCATCTGCTGTATGCTGCATCTGAACAAGTCGGCAGTCTTCCCATTGATCCATTTTCCGTTGGGAATGAGGCAACCTCGCGTGGGTTTCGGGTCTAAAAAGCCAGCCAGCATCGCCCCGATCCGCTGGCTGCACCCATTTTGGGTACCAACCGGGCGTTCTGACGCCTTTTCATGACTTCCAGGTTGTTATTGATATCCAACAACCAGTTGAAATCGACAAAGCGGAGCATTTGTGAGAGAAACCTAGAAGGTTCTGAGTCTTGCAGTGCCTCGAGACTGCACCCGCCGGCCCTCATGCGCCCAAGGCTGTGTTGGGTAGCAAAATAACTTTGCAAGTTGCAATTCGTTTCAACTTCTGCAATTCGCGCAGAATTGAACGCGGCCCCAAACCTCGATGACTTCATCATCAAGGATGAGTCAAAATCACTCGGATCTCGTTTGGAGCTTGCAGAAGCCCTGCCGCTTTCATCCTTTCTTGGAAATGGGCACACTACACTATCAGTGCATTAGTGGGCATGTTTGGACTGTGCATGAGGCAGAGCCTCAGAGAAAGAAAAGGGTCGCTGAAAGGTGAATTCTCAGAGCTCGAGATCATTGAGGCATCTCAATTGGCATGTTCCCTTCCAGCATTAGCCCTCATCTGCCTCTAGATGCGACTATTAGCTGCTTCCCGCATGCTTAAGGTCCTCAATTTCCACCATGGGAGTTTCGAGTGGCCCGGGACATATGAACACGACACCTGCCCCCGAAGGTAGCACTCAAGAAGAGTTGGGGTTATTCGTTGGCCTCGACTTCTCCTGCTAGTGGGTTGCTTGCTCATATGAGTGCCCACAAGCTGACAAGCGAAGGGATACTGTCGTCGCCTTCCTGATTGCTCTGACTATAACGGTCATGGACCCTTAGAGATCGTGAACCAAATGGGCCCGCGTTGAAGAGAAGATCACTGAACTGGCGAATATTGGGCTTTGTTACTGCAGCACTTGAGGGTGGACGAGCTTGCGCCGGCGAGTTGTTTCGAAGACATCATTGAACTTGTCGTCCACGACGAAGCCTGTGACCGCGAGTCGATGCAAGATACACGCGTCTTCATTGAACGCCATGTGCAAAGATGAGCGAGCTGTCGGGCTTACAACCGAGCGTCACAATTGGTTTTGTTCAGGAGAAGGAGCATGAGATCCCACATCAGCCATGTATTGCGTTAGAAATAGAGCCTACTATGGAGCATGCTTCAAGAGAAAGACAACATCCCTCCCTGCTCACCATTCTTACGATTCGTGAGATAATTCACCTTAGAAGAAACCCGGATGTCGTTGAGGCCGGGACACAATCGAGTCGCAGCATTGATTGACAGACTGAGAAATCAAGATTCGTGCACTGTGCTGGCGAGAGCGTCCTGTTGCGCAGCATCTGTGCTGCTGTGGCCGTCAGCCACCGAAACGAGAGGGAGGCATTTATATACACCCTCGGGTGACGCGCCCACTTCTGAGCCAAGAGATACAACCACACATATGGTAGAAGAGACCTGCCCACCTGTCGTCGCAAGGATTCCATGAGGAATGAGTGGCCCCCATGGTGTTTAAAGCGAAGGGAGAAATCAAGTCGTCCAGCCCGCGGTTTTGGTGGGATTCGGACGTTCAATTGTCAAATTCGAGGACCTTAAGTGCACAGTAATGAACTGCCGTTAGCCACGTCAAGGAAAATTGGCCGTGGTAGTCTCCCGGACCACCTCCATATCTGCCTCGTTTGACTCTCTGCGGGCCAGATCAGATCTCTCTGGGAATGCTTCTCCGACATTTGCATTTCGAGAGCTCAGTCCGAGGATGGTGTACGACGTAGCCATCATTGGCGCTGGCCCTTGCGGGCTGGCCGTGGCGGCGCGGTTACGAGAAGCCACTCCCTCCGCACTTTTCACCGACGACGAGCACGCCAGGTATTGGCGGAGGTTCAACAGGCGCGAAACGATTGAAAACGAACAAAAATGCCACCGAAGGGCCGCCGCCTGTTCTGGCCGGAGGACTGACAAGTCCCACGGCTCTGCTGCCAGGTCCATCATTGTACTGGATGCGCTTTCCGACCAGTGGATGGCCGCATGGCAAGAGAAGTTCCACAGGTTGCAGATCGAACATCTGAGGAGTCCGCTGTTCTTCCACCCAGATCCTAGGGATAGGGATTCTCTTTTGGCCTTCTCACATGTTCACGGCCGCACGGCCGAGTTGCAAGAAATCCCTCACGTTGCCGGCAAAGAGATCAGCAAGCACCGAACTAAGAAGAAGCGTCAGAAGTAAGTTAGGTATTCGAGGAGAGGATTCAGGTAGTAAAGTGACAAGGGGTTTGTTTAGTAGCTGACGATGTCTCAAGGAGGATCGCACAGCATCTTCGGATTGACGACCGAGACCGTATAGATTACTTCACGCCTTCGGCTGCGCTCTTTCGTGACTTCTGCGGCGACATTGTCGACAGGTATTGCCTTCAGGACTTGGTCGTACGCGCTAAAGTCGAGAATATCGAGTACGGAGACTTGGGCGGGTTGACCAGCACGGAAGGTTTTACCTTGACCACCAACCAAGGGGCGATATTCTCCCGAATCGTGGTTCTCGCAGTCGGTCCTGGCAGCAAGCCTTGCATTCCCCTCGACAGCAACCTCCACCTGAACGCGGAGCCTGGGAGTGTGTGCCACTGCTTCGACTCTGCAGGCGGGCACTGCCTTCCGGAGCATGTCCTGCGGAAGATCGATCAAGGACTACCAACCTCGGTCGTGGTGGTTGGGGGTGGACTTACGAGCGCTCAAATTGCCGACCTGATCATTCGTCGCGGCGTTACCAAGGTGTGGTTGTTGGTCAGGGGAGACTACAAGCTGAAGCATTTCGACGTCGACCTTGAATGGGTGTCGAAGGTGCGCAACCAGCAAATGTCGGTTTTTTGGTCGGCAGATAGTGATCAGGGTGGGTTGACATCGAAATGAGAGTATTCGTAACTGATTTTTCGACAAGAGCGCTTCCAGCTGCTGAAAGAAGCCCGAAACGGAGGCAGCATAACACCCAAGTTCGATCGGATACTCAAAAGGCACGTCTTGAAAGATCGCCTGGCTATCTTGACACATACTCGTATTGAAGACGGTAGGTGGTGCGCCGGAAGCCAGACGTGGTCCATCACATTGTCACGAGACTCAAAGAATGGCCCGCTGTGTATTGATCACATCATTTATGCTACCGGAGCAGCTTCGAGCATCGAGAAAGTGCCGTGTCTGCAGCAAATGCTGGAGAAATACCCCATTCGGTCTATCAACGGCTTACCTAGACTCAGTGACGATTTGATGTGGCGCGACGACATCCCGTTATTCTTGACTGGCGGCCTCGCCGGGCTTAGGCTTGGTCCTGGCGCCGCCAACCTGGCTGGGGCACGACAAGGAGCTGAAAGAATTGCTTGGAAAATCGAGGACTTGCTCGGTAGAGAGCAGACGCCGTTACCTAACGAAGAAGGCTGGGTGTTCACCGGGATGGATGGCACTCAACCACTTGACCGTGAGAGGAATGCGATGGCCGAGGAGAGGAGCGAATACACGGGAGGGTTTGCCAATCAATTCGAGGCCTTGACATTGAATGAAGGCCGCTGACGCCATGTTCTGTCCATAGGCGATACGATTCAGTGTAGACACCGACACTTTGCAAGGAGAACTTGGAGCAGTACTTCGGAGTGTGAAGGAGTGCACACGAGTGTCGGAAAGTGTATGAGTACTCGGTACATACTGGGATTCGACTAGCCAAATCAATCGTTTTGAAGGGCCGCTTTAACAAGCAGGTTGCTATCTCTATACCTAGTACCTAGGTAGGGTAAGTAGCGTCTGGCGGGTTATGTTCAAGGGCGAGCAAGTTTACTCACAGCATTCGCATTGTATGAGACATCGCAGTTTCAACACGGTACGCCGACAGGTGTAACAGTAACGCAATACGAGTACCTCGTAAATGCGCACAACGGAGCGCGAAATCGAGGTCCACGAGGCTTTGGATGGCGGGCACACCCCTGCAAGAATAGAATTGCACATGGGCATGGCCCAACTCAAACCCCGGACGGCAATTTCGTGCCCCGGCCGATCCACGTTTGGCACCGGCGCTGACAGCCTGATGCCTCCAACGGGGCATGGACCATGAGATTGATGAGGCCTCGAGGCTGTAACGGGGCCCTGTTGAGGCTGGCGATGGGCGTCTACAAGCCAGACGCCAGATGTTTCCGAAGATGAGACGAAGACATTTGTGGCTACAGTGCCATGGGAGATCATGAACAAGCACGACCAAGGACGAATCAACCGAAAAATAGTGGCACCCAGATATCGGTTCCCGTCATTGTCAACTTATGGACTTCCTGGATGATTTACAACGATTGCTTTTTGTAACGGTATCCTCGAAAAAGATGAATGTCTCTGGCAGGCTGACCAAGTGGAACGCGGCGCAATTGATTTCCGTCCCATCTCTCGAGTCCCGACAAGTACAAGACATTAGCCGAAATCCTGGCTCCGGATAGCGCACAACGATGTGGACTATGTCTGAGAGCTTCCGTCCTTCCAGTAGTAGTGGATCAACGCCGCGCACGGGCTTGACGGCCCTCTGAGCCGGCGGGGCGGACTAGAGGAGGAACAAGATCGCGAAAGAACCCCCGGTAAGTCGTCCTGGGAGCTCGGCCCTTTCCAAAAACGCACAATGGACCTCAGATGACAGGGGTAGTCGAAGGAATTCCGCTCTGGATTTGTCCTCGACGATGGCGGACTTCTTCCTTTTCCCCTTCTCTGAGGACACTCGGATATGGGTTGATTGGGTTGAGGAAGGAAAAACTCTTCCAAACCACGGAATATAGCCTTGTGCGAGAAGGCATTTGGCAAACCTAGGGCAGATTCCACCAATACTTGCCTCGTGGTGTGAGCTCTCAAGGCTCTAATATTAGTGGTTGGAGGAGTTTGGCCAGCCCTATCGACGTGCTTTCTGCGAGATAACAGCGTCACACCCAGTGAGGGTTTGTTCTGTTGTCTGTGCTTAGCCGATATGCCCGTGCCTAGGCGATTGTGAACATCAAGGAACACGTACTCGGTACTAATCCTCACGAAGAGACGGGGATAGTAGATAGCTTGATGGGTACCTTGGCAGGTAGGTAATTATGGCATCATGACTTGTCTTGTCTGCATTTGCGCTCGAAACACTGGTGGCACTACTTTATCTCCCCGTCGGCAGTCGTTCCCTTTCGGTCACATGCAAAATTAACTGCCGACGCGCGGGTGACTGCTGGAGGGCTTGGACTGCCTATCGATGACTTTTCCAGGGCGGCAGCAATAGCGATAGAGGCCTGCGGGGAGGCACCTAAGAGGAGTATAACACCTGTCGTTGGAGGGCCCAGAGGCACCTTGATTGGCTTCCGGGTCCCTCCCATCACCCGCTCCCGCACCTGTGCATCCCCTCTCCAGTTTTCATTTTGTGCCTTTCCACCATCACATTTCACCGACGCCTTCGACACCTTCGATTTCCATGCGGGCGTTATCCTTCTCTGCATTGTAGATCTTTTCTTGGTGCACACAGCTATTCCTTATGGGGAGTGGACTGCCCGTGGATTCCTGATCCCTCCTGTTTGTTCTTGATTCCTTAGTCCTTTCCTCTCACCTTATCTCCTGCATCTCAATGATCTGGGCGATATAATTCCCGGAATGCGGATCTTAGGGGTTTCGCCCGCTGTACGAACGAGGTTGTATTGAAGTCCTCGAGCCCGTGCATGACGCCTTCGCATCCTCCGTCTCACTACTTGGTTCCCAGTCGTCAGCTTATCCATTGAGCCTCCGATCGCTGTTATAGTCATGTCGAGCTCTCAGTTCGCCACGCATCAAGATGCCGCGCCCGCGCCACCAGACAATAATGCAGCAAACCCCCCACGAAAGAGGAGGAAACGCGCACCTGCTGCTGGCGCAGCTGTGGACTGCTTCACCTGTACAAGTCGCAGTGTCAATTGCGACCGGCGGAGACCGTACTGTTCCCGGTGCTTGGATGACGGGAAAGACTGTGCTGGCTACAAAACTCAATTGACCTGGGGGAATGGAGTGGCAAGTCGAGGCAAGCTGCGTGGCCTTTCACTGCCCATCGCAGGCACTCAGAAGCTTCCGCAGTCCGGTTCACCACCCAGACCGAAGAAGAGACCTTTGCTGCCACCATCTTCGCCCCGTCCACCTCAGCTACAACACATTCTCAATGCTGCCCCAGAAATTCACCCTGTTCCCTCTCCGGCTGTGCGAGACCCGGATTCTACTACCAACGGCAATGCACCCTTCCGCTTTGGTCTGTCGCATCCTCCCCCAGTTCCACCCTCTTATCCTACGACTACTGGTTCATGGAGCCCACAACCAGAACTTCCCAGCGTCAAGATAGAGCCGAGCGTCTCTTCATATCCAGCTTCATCTTGGGCACCATCCGTTGTCCACGGTGCCTCTACTGGCGCTAGTCTTAGACGGCCCAGCGCTGCGTACAGCGGAAGCGACCGAGTGTCCCCTATGTCTTACTCTGCGCCATCGCCCGAATCAGCATACTTCACACGAGTCTTGAACCACACGACGACAGGTATGCCGGCCACACTGCCCCCATATCCCGACTCACCTCAACTCGCCTCCCCATTCGGTGGCTCCTTTCCCGACCACAGGCAGTTTCACATTTACCAGAGACAGGACGACGATATTTTTCACAACGAATCACCTGCCCAGTCACTTCTGCCCCAAAAGGTGGAAGCATCCCACGTCCAGAACATCGACGAAGCTGTTGATGAAGAAGTCGAGGAAGTCCCTCGACTCAAGTTTGAAAATGAATGTGCCATTGTGGAAGATGATTCTGCAATAGGCTTTCCACAATGGTCGCTCCACAACGACAGCCTTTCACTCTCGCCTTTTGCAGGCTTTACAGCTATTGGAGCAACTCCACGAATACAGTACCTTATACAGTATTACACTGAGGTCATATCGCCTGTGATTGTAGCCTTTGACGGCCCTTCCAATCCGTATCGGACACAGATTTTGCGGCTAGCGGGAAGGAGCGAAACCCTCCAGCACGCCATAGCTGCATTGGCGGCGAGTAACCTGAGACAACGGCGGGAAACAGGATTATCTACGGGCAAGACGGATCCCGCGAGGCGGTCATCCATGGCTCATCTCACTCTCACGCAAGAGGAGTGGCATGAGACAGGCTTGTTGACTCCGCAAGAGCAAGCACGTGAGGAATCACTGCATAAAGGGATTGCCATCCAATCCCTCAACATGCAGCTTGCTAATCCTCTACAACGAATGGACGATTCGATTTTGGCAACACTACTTATTCTGTGTCTATTTCATATTTGCGATTCGGGGGTTGCAAAGTTCCGTACACAGTTCGCTGGCGTCAAGAAACTCCTTGCCTTGCGCAAGAATGACCCAGGGCTGAACACGAGGGAGGCGAAATGGTTTACACGGATGTTTACATGGTTTGATGCCATGACTGCTACGGTCAATGATCGTGAGGGACAGCTTCAGGGCTACCACCTGGATGTGTCCGCCCTCTCGGACGAGGAATGGGCATTGGAGAACCTTGCTGGTTGTGATGGGAATCTGTTCAAGGTCATTGCTAAATTGGGCAGGCTGAATGTGTTGAGTCAAGGCAGATCTGTTGAAGAAAGTCCCGCTATTGTATCTCGGCCTCTGCCCACGATGCCATCGGTACTCAATTTTGACTATAGCAAATTCGATGGCAATGGATGGATGCGGATCGCTGAGGATGAGGAACTGTTCTCCAGCAAAGTCACGGAGCCCGATGTGAAGACGCAGTTCTGGCGAGAATGGAGGGAAATTCGGCAGGCATTATTGTCCTGGCAGCTGGATACCACCGTTCTCGATCGCCCGACCCCGGGAGCACCCTATTTGACCGATGAGCAGCGCATTGACCTCGGCAATATATCTGAGTCCTTCAGATATTCTGCACTGTTGTATACGGAGCGCTTAGCCCATCCACGGGCTCCCAGTACGGAGCCGGCTATTCGCGGTTGGGTGCGGGAGTGCCTGAAGTACATCAAAGCTGTCAAGTCGGACGTCTACCTCCTTTGGCCTTTGTTCATCACAGGCAGCGAGTGCGTGGATGACCTTGATCGTGAGGTGATTCGTCAACGATGCCTGGATATCCAGAAAGACAGTGGCTTCCTCAACAACAAGAGCTGCTTGGAGCTTTTGGAAAAGGTGTGGCGCGCCTATGACGACAAGAAGAAACAGAGTGAGCACGCGGAGTCCGATGGACATGCGGATAACGAAACTGGCTTCAGGTTCACGACTATTATGAAAATGGAGAGCAACGAGGGCGAGTATATTGTCGTCTGACCGGTGCGTGTAGGTTGTTGAAGAGTTGCAGACGCCCGCAGAGTCAGATGCGAATGGTTGCGATACCTAGGTATACATACGGGAGATGGTTCCGGATGATCTTGACGAAGGCATGATGGATAATGGCTACTGTATAGTAGGAAAAGTTTTCGAGCCTTACGTGATGGTTGTAAACCCATCACTGGTACCAATTGTGGACAATGTGAAGATGAAATGCATTCTTTCCCACCAATGACACTGAGTAGATGTCGTGAATCTATGGCCTTTGGGCCTCAGGTGCATTCGTGCATCGAATGCTCGGAACATGCAAGGCTGAGAGTTCTAGTTCCTAATTGGCCGACACCACAACGACTTGAAAGTCTCTAACAAGCTGAGCCGCATGCACATCTTCCTCCCTCTATTTACTCGTTCTCTGCCTAAACGTATTGCCACGTCCGTCATCCTACCCTCCAGGTCGCGAACATGTCCAATCCTCCCTCCGGGACGTCCACGCCGCGCGCCTTCACTGCGCAGTCCGCCACCGCAGAAGACCTGCTGAAATCGCAAACCGTCGGCTTGGTGAATTTGGCGGACTTCCGCAAGAGGAGGGCCGATGTGTTGGAATTGAAAGAGAAAGAGGCAAGAGAAGGGGCAGGCTCGAGGACGAGGACGCCTGAGAGTGACGGGTGAGTTGATTATCCTCCCCTTTGTGTCTGGATTACGGATCTGCTTTCTTCAAGGGCTACGAGGGCGGGGCTAATTTACAAATTACAGTGCGGTGGGGACACGAAAGACCGACCAAGACGGACCTCCGAGTAAGAAGTTGAAGAAGAAAAAGGCTGCGGCAAAAGGTCTATTATCGTTTGGTGGCGACGAGGACGAGGATGCAAACGGTGGAAGCGCGGTGTCAACGCCTGCAGCGCGAAGCTCGAGGACATCGGCCGAACCGTCGCCTGAACCATCCGTGACCACTCGCAAATTGACGCCAAACCCCAACTCGACCCTCCCTCCGCCCCGAACAATCACAAAAGCTGCGCTGGCCGCTGACGCGCTGGAGCGAGAAAGGCTCCGGAAGGAATTCCTCGAGATCCAAGAACGCGTGAAGGAGACGGAGATTGAGATCCCCTTTGTGTTCTACGAGGCTGGGGCGAATGTCCCGGGCGGGAGCGTGAAAGTGAAAAAGGGCGATCATGTGTGGTTGTTCTTGGAGAGGTGCAGAAAGGTGGGTGCTGAACTCGGCGTCTCCGGTTCTGGCTCAAGATCCGGTGGTGGCCCAAGTGGTGCCGCGCAGAAGAAGAGCAGGGAAGATTCGAGGAAACAGTGGGCACGTGTGGGCGTGGATGACTTGATGCTTGTAAGAGGCGAAGTCATTGTCCCACATCACTACGAATTCTACTATTTCATTGCGAACAAGATTCCAAATCCAAGCAGGGAAGGGAAGTTGCTATTCGAGTACTCGGGAACAGCGGATATCAGGAAGACCAGCCCAGGAGGACAAGATGTTGATACCAGCGCTCTGTTACGGGTGCCAGGGAAGAAGCAAGACGCGTTGGAAGGGCATAATGACGATCCGACGCTGACGAAAGTGGTGGATCGGAGGTGGTATGAGAGGAACAAGCACATCTACCCAGCAAGTGTATGGAAGGAATTCAAGGCTGGGAAGGAATTTGAGGACATGGCCAAGGGAGGCAGAAGGGACGCCCAAGGCAACGCTTTTTTCTTTGGCTGATATGAACTCCCAGATGATTGATGAAGAATGGAACCAAGTTCATATTTATCAAGAAATCCCGGGTGATGGTGCTTTGCGAGGACATTCTGGCAAGTGCGGACGAGGCTCCGCCTCATCATCGTCTCCGAGTCTATTTTATGTACATCAGACATGGAGTGACTGACCTTCGACCTGCTGAAGTCTTTACACATGGACAATGCCTTCTCTCCACCACCTACCCCTCCAATCCACAGTTCAGCCGACCGGTCTTACCTCGTCTCCTGTCTCCTGAAGCCAGAGCAATGGACCAGCCACTGCGGTGCAACAACCAACATGGGGGCAGTTGTCGAGCTCCTCTCAAGACGCAGGCAATTGTCACAACTTGCGCGCATGTCATCCCTAGGCATTTCATTCCGCGCTCTTGATCTAACATGTTTCAGACACATCTTCTGCATACCCTGCGCCGAAAAGACTGGCCTATCTACGGCACCTCGTAATCAGCGCCGCTGTCCCGTCTGCAAAACCGACCTACCAAATCCCCACGACGCAGTCTCGAACTTGGTGAATCCCCCCGAGGACTTCAAGACCAGCGTCCTCTGTGGCCTCGACCCCGCAAGTATTGTCGAGTGTGCTCAGAGAGCCCTTTCTTTCTGGACATACCAAAATGCTCAGGAACAGTGAGCTTGAACGCTGACTGTCGTGTGATCAATCTAATGAGGCTGAAAGTGCATATCAGCAATACATTTCCAGAAACCTGACGCAGAGGTACCACCAACTCAACGCAGAAGCTGAAAGGGAGGCTAATGATGCCAATACTCGGATTCAAGCTCTGGAGTCGCAGATTCAGGGTACAGAGTGTAGACGACATTTACCGAGAAGAGCCAGCTAACCTCTGCAAAGAACTCAATGCTGATCGACAGTCAATGGACCAAAAGTATGCCCAGCTTCTGGAGCAGTATCAGGAAAAGGGCAAAAAGCAAGCGCAGACCCAGAAGCTTTACGATATCCTTAAGCAGAGAGTCATGATGGAGAAAATGGAACCACTGGCTGATAACGACGTAACTCAGACGTTACAATCCATCAATATCTTACCTCAAATCGAGAGGACGCAGCCGGCAGTAGAGTCAAGACAAACTTTTCGTGCACCAGATCCTCTCCCGATGGCGGACAGATCAATCTCCAGATACGGCCAACTTCAAGACGGCCCGGAACGTCTTCATCCTCATCAGAGGTCCGGGAGCAGTGTTAGCGGCAGCGAACAGAGGGGCATGCTGCCGCCGGAGAGACTGCGAGTATCGAGGACTCGTAGGTGGCCAAATATCACCAATGTGTTCGTGCTAACCTGTTATAATAGCGAACCGGGTGGCCACTTCAAGAACGCCCTTGCAACGAACACGCTTGCCAGCTCAGCCTCGTCTGGGTGTCAACCAATCTCCTATACCGGCAACAAGTCTACGTTCTCAGCTTCCAGATCGTCATCTGCCAATATCGTCTCATCGCCAGCGAAACAACCCACGCAAAGTCCCAAACTCGACTTATAACTACACTGCAATTAAATCAGGCATGAAAGTCGGCCGAACAGGGACAGCTGGGTCAATAGACTTGGGCCCAAGATTCAATCAATATGCTGGTATGTCTCCTTTCCCTTGTTGCACACTCTGAACTGACATCACGTGGACAAAATCATACATCCGTTGAGGCGGAGTGTAGATCAGGCACGTTCGGCTGCGCCTTATTCAGCTGGTTATGCCTGAGTCCACACACAGCTTGAGGTGTTATGATCGAGACGCGCAAGTCATGCAAAATTCTCACACAACCGAACCTGTCCTCGAAATATTTGTGGGTGGTTTTGCTCGTGTATCTCATCTTCATCTCCTTCACTCCACCACATTGTAGCCTCGATCGGTCTTTTAAGTGCCATGCGTCAGTTTCACGATTACCCGATGGCATACATTCGCTGCACTTCGTCAAGGGCGCCTCTGCCGAACGTTCTCGGCAACAGACAAGACTCAATTGACCAGAAAGTCAGACCAGGCAATGAACGTAATCGTCCAGAGTTTCATACTCAACTCGAGGCTATCTTCATTCTCCTTCGACCATGAGATCACGTTTACAATCGCTCCTCGTCGTCTCGCTAAGGCGACTCGCAAGGCTGTCAAGATAAGTTCAGACGATATGAGTGGCAAACCTAGTGATCAGTTAGTCTCATCTGGTGCCACGACCACATATCTCGACTGTGAAGCATCGCAGAAGCCAACAGGAATTTTGGTACGAGCTGTATTACAGTTACTGCAAAACAACACATCGCTTTCCGAAACAGTGCTGAGCCAAAAATCAGAACTAGCTATCCCGCAGGAGAGATATCGACACAATCGAAGATGGTTTGAGGCTGGCATGATCTGCCTTGGACGATTAGAGCTCTCGCATGAAGAGGCCGGCTGAGAATCAGTATGCCTCTGTACGAAAATGCGCCGCTGCGGGCGGCTGCTCTAAGTTGCGATCCTACACAATATTACCTCACCGCAAAGAGACGAGGCTGTACTTCACATGGGAGCTTCGAGGACAGGGCTCCTGGGCAACTCGACAAAATTCATGAACTGTGAGAGGAAAGGCCGGCTTTTGGCTCGACTGCTTCAGACGTTGGTACTAGATTTGCGTCAAAAGATCGGCCCTTTGCTCACTCCCCGACCCTGTCGTAGATACGATCTCTTATATTGTCCTTTCCCATCCCATCGGCCGGGCAGGGTATAGCTGCCCTCTGTCGCGCATGCCTCGTCATGCAGTGCGCGAAGACCAAGTCGAGGTCTACTTCAAGCCCGAGCTCTACCTACGGACGGCGCCGGGAGATTGATCGGCCCCTTCAACTTGTTCCGCGGATCATACTGCTGCTTCAGCGCGAGGAGTCTCGGAAGGTGCTCGGCGAAGACCTACTCCAAAGGACCAGGGGAAAGCCGGGTCGTATGTTAGCAGACATGACCAATGAGAGGTTTAGTCCTTTCTCTCAATCGTTCGTCCAGATATTCAAGAACCAAGTATTCGGTGATATACTCACGTCTTTCAGATCATGGTACTCCTCCAGCGCATTTGGCGCGTACCGTACCGTTACGCCTTCCTGCCCACTTCGCAAGTAGCCGAGAATCACGCCCGGGGCGTCAAGGCAGAGTTGTCGCGCCGTTGCGAGTTCGTTATCATCTGCAGTGGCCTCGCACCCCGCCGCGCAGATGATCGTGTTCTTCATCCCCCGTGGTCGTGGCCATGCTGACCCCGAGGCCCCGTATTCGCTCGTCGAGTCCCGCGTGCAGAGACACTCAAAGACGAGTTGTACGCTGTTGGCAATGGAACCACCCGCGGCGCCGACGCTGTCGAACCAGCGCACGGCGTTGAGGATGGTTTCCTCGGTGAGTGTCGTCACAATCAGGGGCTGCCAGCAGGTTTTGAACCGGGACTTGAGGGAGGTTACTTGTTCTGTTGGTCACGCAGCGGAACAAAGTAGAAGGGATATGTTAGTGTTTTGCTTCGTTGATATATGTGTCGTTTTTCTTTCTTTTTCATCTGGGAGCTGTATTTTGCGGTAGGTACTGCAGAAGGCTAGAGACCTTGCTGCGAGCACCTCCCGAGATGGGATTTGGGAGAGAAGAACGTACCGTGCATCTCTGAGACGCCGCGCAGGTTGGTGACCTGCGTCATGTCCACCGCGCCAGGAATCTCCAGCGCCCATTTAAACCCACCCTCGGACCTTCCGTGTTTTTCACCTAGGGCATCGAACGCCTGGACGATCAGCAGATCTTCGGTGGCGCCCATATGCGCCGCCTGTTCCTTCCGCACCACGTACAGGTCCATCGACACCTGGGGTGCCAGCGTCTCCGCTCGAGCATTCATGTCCGCAATGCCCTTGGCGACGAGAGCGAGCTGGCGACGCGGAATGACGATGGGGCCCGCGAAAATATCCCTGGGACAGGGGTACGCACGGAGTTTGAACTTTGTCACGGCGCAGAAACTCGCGCCCGCGCCGCGCAGTGCCCACAGTAGCGAGGGCTCCTGCGACGCCCAGAGAACCGTGCCGTCCAGAGTGACGACCTCGGCGTCGACCATGTTGTCTGGGTCCGAGGTGTTGCCGTACTGCCGGGCCAGCCAGGAGAAACCACCCGAGAGGACGCTGCCTCCGACGCCCAGAGCGGGTGTTCGTGCTGCGATCACTGTTTCTCTCAGTTAAGCGTGGAGTGACGCACCATTTGAAGAGAGACTCCCTCTGGCCAGGTTGAGTGATGGGTGGATATTATGAAATACGTACCATGATAATCCGGCGCCACCCTCTCCATCTTCTCGTAGTACTCCCTCCAAAGCAATCCCGCGCCCAACGTCACAATCCGGCTCTCGCCATCATACTCGAACTCGTCAAAGCACTCCATGCTGATCACCACATCGCTCGCCGACGCCGAGCCGTACCCGGAGCTGCGGACCGCCATGTCCAGGTCCGAAGTCGATAGGTACTTGAGGATCGTCGAGAGGGACTGTATCGAGCTCGGCCGCACGACGAGACGCGGGTGACGATTCTTCTGCGCCGCCCATGTCGATGTGTGCGATTCGTAGAGCTCTGACGACGGCGAGATGATTTCGGTCGGGGAAAGTAGTGAGCGGAGGTGGTCCAGCTGCTGCGAACGGAGGACGGATTCCGTCGTCATTGTCGTTGTTGCCAAAACAATCTGCCTGGCCTAGGACGGTCAAGGAGAGTGGGGAGGGGGGCCTAGATAGATGAGAAAAGTGTCGATGGACCTTGGTCTTGAGTCGGGGAAGCACGGGGGTTTCGAAGAAATGAGATTGATATATTGCTTGATTCTCCTTTTGAACACCTCCTCCCTCCTATCTCTCTACCTTTTCTGCTCTCCATGGGGAAACCGAGTTTCTTGAGAAGGGAAAAAATACGGAGGGCGCCTGAAAGGGGAGCTGACAATCGCGAAACGCACGTAATACCTACCTAGGTATTTGAGCCCCTTGAGATTGCTGGATTACAGAGGAATTTTACATCTTCCCCAGTAATGCAGCGATCAACTTTTGACCCACGGCCACGGCCACGCCCCAGTCCCAGGCCCAAGCCGCTGCGGTATTCACAGATGGGATTCATCTTTTCAAACCCGAGGAAAGGGTCTCTGTGTGTGAGGAAACCGGGGGGGTTGTAAAACATCAAAAGCGAGAAAAGGGCGACTTGGAGGGAGATGTGGGAACGGTATTGTTACGGCTTTTTTTTTTCAAGATGTTTCCCCATTTGGTGGGAATAGGCGTCCCATTGCCATTGCCATTGCGTGATTTCACTCCGTGACAAGGTAGGTCCGGTGGGCTGCCCTTGGCTTTGACGCTGCAGATCGTATATGTAACACTCCGGGGCTTGGTCAGCTTACTATACTGTCGATACTCGGCCGGCCGGCGGGGATAGGGTAAGGTACCTAGGTAGCTGCTGTGTGCGTACTGAATGAGCAGGGGGGGAGAAATGCATTGTGCATCCACGATACGTGCACGGTGGAGGGTAGAGGGTAGAGAGTATTATTGTTTCAACAGAATCTCGCGAGATGCAGTGTTGGGCACTAGCTTGACCTCAGCCTTGGACGTGCGCAAGGCTGAGAATGTTCAGGAGTTCTGACCGTCCAGAAAAAACATAAACAGCAAAACATGAGCGATGCGAAGGATTTTGGGACATGAGGTTGATTTTACTGTTTCGTACTTTGGATTGATCAATTTCTCGCTTCGGGTATTTATGGCGAGATGAATCGAAATCAATCAAGGTCATTCAGAATGAGCTGGCTCCCGCCCGAGTCCTCCGCCGGTCGTCGTGTATTTTATTTAACTTGCTTAGGGTGTCCACTGCAGGCTGTTAGACATCCATATCATTGCTCATTCGACTCTGTCACGGCTTCTAAGTGTTGCTCTCAAGCCGTTGAGATATCTCTCTGAACATCGCTGGCGCGCACAGGCGAAGCGAAACTTAAAAACGTTGCCGCCACAGTCTGAAACCCTTCACCGATCTTTGCACATGGTAGAGCTGGAGAGCGAAGGATGGCAGGCCGAGACAGCAAATTGTGATCAGTAATGGACGGGCGAGTCCGGATGACGAAACTGTCTCTACCAATTTCTCCTCCCACCTTTTCCTCTTCCACGGCCACCAAAGCCACCGCCGCCGCCGCCTCCGCCTTGATCAAATCCCCCACCTCCCCCACCACCTGCAAACGACGCAGAAGGGCCCGTGGGAGGCTGTGGTGTTCCCATCATCCCCGCTCCGCCACCTGCCATGAACTGCATGAACTGAGCAGGGTCCATGGTCGTTGGATCCAGCCCCTGAGACGTCATTGCCGCGAACATTTGCTGCATTTGTGCTTCGTTGGGCATCGCCATTTGCGACATATCTGCGGCCGGTGCACCTGGCATGGCAGGCATTCCTGGCATGCCGCCTCCGGGGATCCCTTCTACAAACGCTTTCATCTGTTCTGCTTGTTGTGTAATCTCTTTCACTTCCTTGGGCATCTGCTGCTGTTTGAGGCAGTAAGATGCCCAAGTGAATTCGTCAAATCCGTAGTTGAAATAGTCTGTTATATCTGCGCCGGGCTTGCGCCAGGGCTTGGATGATTCCGAAGGGAAGTCCACATCGAAGTCTGTGGACATGATGGGCTTGCCTGTAGCTGGATGTACAGGGTTGCCGTTCGGATCGATTTTGGACGTATGTCGAGCGGGATAGTCGGTGCCGGGACGATCATTGGGAGGCTGCGATCCGCCTCTTACATCCGTGGGCGTGCCTGCTTTCACTGCTGGAGTTGGTGTTGATGATGATTTTCGTATGTCTGCGGCAGCTTGTCCTAGTCCAGGAAGTCTCTTTGTCTGAGAACTGGGTCCTGAGCCTGGCTCTGGTTTAGGTTCATCCTTGACGTCGATGATAAAGTCGACATCATCCTGAATACAGTCAGTCCCTCGCGATCCTTTTTTGGAGCTGTGTTCCATACATCGTCGTCTTCCTCCTCGACTTCCTCGCCCTCCTCTTCGCCGTCGTCGGCATCCTCCATCCTCACCTCACCCTGGTGGTTCTGGCCATTCGACCCATCGTGCTCCGGATAGATATCGTCTTCATCAGAGTCCATCATCTTGTCGACCCGGATAATGCGAACCGAAAGTGGGGGAAGGGGTGTTGCTGGAGGCTGGTATTTGGCGACGAGGTGAACAGGCGCAGGATGTTTGTCATGTTTGCATGATTTGCCCGGCAGCTTGGAAAGTTTGCGGCGTTTCCTGTCCAATCATTATCGGAGCTCAAGCGAGGAAAGTCTAACGAGCGGATGGTTCGAGAAAAAGTGCCCCGGACCTCTGAAAAGTGATCATCTGTTTACAGACCTTTGCGCGAATCTATTCCTCCCTACACCATAGTCCATCCCGTCACCCGCTGAATCCCTCCAACCAAGTCAAGATGGTAAGCCATCCCCCCCTCAGGAGAAGCTTCGGGGACCTCTGTCGTGCCGCAATCGCTCGTAGTTCACTTGATTGACAAACACCTCGCACAGACTACCGCACTCAAGAGCATCCGATCCCTCGTCCCTCTTCTCGACCGCGTTCTCGTCCAGCGAATCAAGGCCGAGTCGAGAACAGCTGCTGGAATCTACCTCCCGGAAAGCAGCGTCAAGGAGCTGAACGAAGCCAAGGTTCTGGCTGTGGGACCCGGTGGATTCGACAAGGATGGAAAGAGGATGGCAATGAGCGTCAAGGAAGGTGACAAAGTTTTGATCCCTCAGTATGGCGGAAGCCCGGTGAAAGTGGGAGAGGAGGAATACCACCTGTTCCGGGATCATGAGTATGTCCAAACCACCGGTTTGGCCAGGAAGCAGTCATATGCTAACGCAGAGAAGGCTTCTCGCAAAGATCAACGAATAAACGCCTCCCCGATATCTCCCAGTTTCCGAGTTCGGCTCCTTAGACAAGCCCAAATCGTTGTTCTACGAGCATCGGAAGCACGGACTCATCATCTGTACACCATGTATCATCATCGCAGTCCTCCTGCGTGTCAACACCAAGCTTGCGACCGTGCGACCTGGGCCAATGCGGAAGGAAATTTTCAATTCCAGCATGAGCGAAAAGCGCCGGGAGTCTGTTGTGTATTCTTGCATATACCTTGTGTAGATTTGGGAGTACCAATATATTTGCCTTCTCCGCTCAATATGCATTTTCCTCACGCACCACCCCTTGTTCGTGACTTTGATCGGCCCTCGTCCCTACTCGCCGCCGAAGCTCCAGGATTTGTCCCCGATTTTACAGTACTCGGAAGATCCCTGACCTCGAGGTCTCGGCCGATAACCTCCCTGAAATCTAGACCCGAGTCCCCTAACATCTCCCTCTCATGCTGCCACACCACATCCATACATTCCCTCCACAACTTGCCTTGCTTCTCGATTGCACTCAGCTGCCTCACTAGCAGCGTGTTGAACGTCTCCAAATGCATGTCGGCCCATTTGACACAAGCGCTGATGGTCAATGGTGAGAAGGCAGCTTGGTATATAAGCACGGTGTTCTTGACAATGGTGAAGTAAACGTAAGAGATGGAGAAAACATAGCGATGCAGATCACCTTCGAAGACGCATTGCCGGGCTCGTTTGATGAGTGTTTCGCTCCGGGCGTTGAGGTAGGCTTCTCTTGCGCGATCCTCAAACCCGAGTCGGATGAGATAGCTGGCTTTACGTTTCGTGGCCTCCATGAAAGATGGGGTCTCGACGAGTTCTCGACCGAGCACCGTCGCGAGCTTGCCGGCGCGCTCATCAACCTTGACGCTGATGAGCTCTTGGGCAATCGAATTGCCCTTCAAGCTCTTGGCGATCTTGCGGAGTTTTTCCACCTTTGCGACGGCTTCGTCGAAACGCTGCAGTGATATTTCAATGTCCAAGTCGTCTATTTGTCCCTCAACCCAGCGGAAATTCTGTTGCCGCCCATCAACTTCGATGAGGATGTCGGGCTTCTCCTTGGAGGAGTTGAGGCTTTCAATGATTTCGGTGTTTTTGGCCGACGCTGGATCGCGGGCGGCAAAGTAGTTGAGGCTTTCGGTTTGAAGTGGATTGCTTTGCTCTTCCTGCGTTTTGGCAGCTTTTCGAACGTCCTCGGTTGCCTTTCTGAGTGCCATCAAAAGACCATTTTTGGCCTTTTCATCCCGTTTCTCGTGTCGGTATGTGAGCGACCGTCCACCTGATCTGATTGTCAGTGCAGAGGCAATGGCCTTTTCCTCAGCTGGTGTTGTGGTCCCGCCATTCGCCACACTGGCCGCCATGTCGATGATTTCAATGTCTTGGAGCGGCCAGCATTCCTCGGCAACCAATTTGGTCGGGGCGGGACCCTGTTGAGGTGCGTTAGGGTCGACCCGCTTGCGCTTCTTCGAGGCCACGAGAACATGGTCGTTCAAAAGCACAATATGAACCGGCCGTTTTGGTTTCCAGGTGGCCGAGTCTAGCTCAATCCATGTGCTCGTCTCTGCGACGATATGGCGGCCAGGTACAGCGGGCAAGAACTTTTGAGATTTCTCGATATTCTTCCACAGCGTTTGTAGCTGGATGTTCCACATGTGCTCCAAATTCGCGACCGACGTCCTGTTTGTATTTCTTCGGGACAGAGTGTTGCCATTGAGCTCGGGTGACAGGGGAGTGCTTGCGGATGCTGCATTTCCCGGTCCCAGGGTTCCAGTCAGCTCGGACATGAGGCCTTGTAGAATGGCCATCTCGGCCTTTAACTTCTCCGCCTCTTTGCTGATCTTGATAAACTGTGTTCTGTTCTGATAGACGCTCTGCTGCAGCTCATGAGAGTTGCGATCCTTGAGCCGCTGCAGATTGTTCTGGTATTCTTGAATATCTTGTTCGGAGGCATTGGCGAGGAGGTCGGTGACATAGCGTTCGTGTTGAAGGTTCGGGTCTCGGAGGACATCGTTGTCGACGACAAGTGGACGTGAGGTCGGTCCAGCTCCTGGCCGACGCGGAGAACCACCCCCAGAGCGACGCTTAAGGGTGCCAGCACCTGGTAGGGCAGGAACAGCGGGAGCTCCGAGGTTGCTGAAGTCAGGAAGTTGATTGTATCTTGTTGAATATCGTCGTTTGACGAGGTCCGATGTCTCGGTTGGGGCATTGCGGTCTTTTGGTACAGTCAGGGTATTGCCGGCCTTGTTCTGCGAGGGGAGACCTGGCCTGCCTATGCCAGGGCCAGAGGCATTCTGAGGTGCACTGATAGTCGGGCGGTCCTTGCGCTTCTTCCGCAACGTGAGACCTCTTGGGTCCATCGCGGTGGTTTGGCCAGAAGAAGGGGGGAGAAGAAAGTGGGCAGAAGGAGAGTGATACAGAGCCCGTCACTGTAAACAGAAACCTGCTTAAAGCTCCCCCGGTTGATGAGATGGGCGTAGTGCAGGTTACTGTTCGATTCAATACGATGTGGTTGGTAAACGGCAGGCAACTCGCACCTAGGTACCTAGGTAGGTAGGTAGACGTGGCTGCGGGCCTGAAATCTGAGGCGCCGGCGACGAGGCGAGCAGGGAAAATTGGCGCCGAGAGCTGCTCCTCCCGCTGCTTTCAAGCACCTATTACTAGGTAGTCAGCTAGTCCCCAGATTGGCAATCCTCAGAACTCAACCTCACAGAGGGTTACGGTTAAGCTTAATTATAATTAATCTTGTTATTTCTTAACACTACTCCCCCTCATTACTTAGTAGTGCTTGACGGTGACCATGTTATCTGGTACACAAGGACAGCTCTAGGCGCTCATCACGACGATATGAAGGAGTGTCATGTCTTCCATATTATCTTGAGTGCCAATCCCGATCATCCTCTAGTGCGTTTCTTGCTTCAAAATTACCAGCTTTACGGTTGGACTTTATTCGTCAAGCTCTGTAGATTGATTGCGACCTCTTCAGACACCTCGAATGTACAACACCAATCACTCTGCCCAGTATGCTATTTGCCTTATCCGCCACCATATGGCGCCATGGCCATGGCTCTTGATTCGAACATCAGGTGATCAGGCTCAATGTTAGCTCAGCCTTACACATTTAACCCGCCTCACTCCGGCTGGCTAACTTCACCCTGATTGGCTTATCGCGACTTCAAATATGGGCAGTCCTGCTCTTTAGATACTCCGTACAGTAAGTCGACGCGCTCAACCTGCAGGAAACCCATCAACGTTGCATCTGTGAGCGAGCTCCGACGCGGCCGCTGCATGGTGAACTGGGGTGGACGGTACCTTCCGCATCAACATTAGCGCCCGATTGGAAGGCATTAACCATATCTCGCAACTACACGCCACCACCCTGGTCGCTGATACCACGCACACGCAGCCACACGAGATAGCCCCCAGTCAGACAATGCGTTCTGGAAGGCCCATTTCTGTGGAAGCCGCATGTGTCCAATCACCTCGACAGCAATCTCGCCAAAAAAAGATCGGGGTGAATGCTGGAGGGAGACTAAGTTTCTTGCCTTGACCAGATCCAGCACCTTAAACTCCTCGCCCATTCGCCCGTCGCCAACGCCTATCTCGAGATCGCCAAAAGTAGGTAGAGGCTTGACGTGCTTATCAGCTAACAAGCTTCCATGCTTTGTTGTTCTTTATCTTGCGTGGCCCAACCCTCCTCACTGAGCTTCTCCCCCTTCCATCCTCTTCCCTTGATTTTGATCTTGGAACGCGACCTCTTTCCCACGCCAAGATGAGTGAACGACGAGAAAGTCTGAGTCTGCAGGACCCCGAGAAGCGGGCGAAGGCGGATACGGTCGAACCAGCCAGTTTGGCTGACCACCTACGTGGCCGCCAATTCAGTCTCGATGCCACCGATGTCGCCATCGTCGAGACCGACCAAGGCAAGCTGCACCGGAATCTGCAAGGAAGACATATGCAGATGATCGCCATGTAAGTCTGCCTCACCCGTCGCATATTCTCCCTTCATCGTGGTTTGACGGTTGGCCTTCTTTCCTGGATCGTGCTTTTCATCTGGCCTTGGTGTCGAGTTTAGTGCCAATGTTTGTACTGACTTGATCTCAGTGGTGGCGCTATTGGTGCTGGTCTCTTTGTCTCAAGCGGTAGTGCTTTCCAAACTGGAGGCCCTGCCTCTGTGCTTCTCGGTTTCATGATCATTGGTGAGTTACAAGCAATTCAAATAAAATTTACCTCGTCTAATCCTTCACAACAGGTGGCATGGTGTACGGCTCATTGAATCCTGCTCTACTGGGAAGCCATTCTGACGAACTTGTCCAGCTACCTCGTGATGCAAGCGCTCGCCGAAATGGCGGTCATGTACCCTATCAACGGAGCATTCACCATGTACATCTGCAGATTCATTGATCCTTCGTGGGGTTTTGCTTGTGGATGGCAATACGGCATTGGCTGGCTCACTGTGCTTCCTTTCGAGATTTCAGCAGCTTGTAATGTAAGAAAGGTTCCAGCCATCCTGGATCACAGCTAACATATTGCAAGATCATCCACTATTGGCAGGGCGTCGAGAACGTGAACGATTGCGCTTGGATCATCCCGCTACTTTTCCTCCTTACCGTCATCCAGTACTTCGGAGTCAGGGGCTATGGAGAAGTAAGTGACCAGATATCGGCCACCAGTGCTCGTTGCTCACCTGATTAGGTCGAGTTTGTCCTCAGCGCAATGAAAGTCACTGCCTGCATTGGATTTATAATCCTGGGCATCATCATCGACTGTGGCGGCGTTCCAACCGATCATCGAGGCTACATTGGGGCCAGATACTGGTATGGTCATGTTTAAGGAGCTTCCCACTCACCTACTGACCGGGCTACCTTGTTTTAGGCATTCACCATACAGTGCCTTCCTCAATGGCTTCCACGGATTCTGTACCGTCTTCGTCACAGCCTCGTTCGCTTTTGGTGGAACCGAGCTTACTGGACTAGCCGCTGCCGAGGCTCGAGACCCTAGGAAGGAAATCCCCAAGGCGACGAGACAAGTCGTGTGGCGTATTTGTATCTTTTACCTCGTCAATCTCTTCCTGATCGGCCTTATCGTACCTGCAAACAGTCCGCTTTACAACGACCCGGGAGCCGAAAGTCGACATTCGCCCTTTGTGATTGCTATCGAACTAGCAGGCATCAAAGCACTCCCCTCGATATTCAACGCCATGATCTTGATTTCGGTCATGAGCGTTGCCAACTCCTGCACATTTGCCTCGACCCGAACTTTCCAAGCATTGGCTCAACATGGTAAGGCATTTGATGTTGACGCTCATCCATTCACTGCTAACCCTTGGCAACAGGTATGGGACCCAAGCTGTTCGCCTACGTCGATAAGAAGGGCCGCCCTGTCGTCGTCACCATCCTTCAACTTCTTTTCGGATGTTTGGCGTTCCTCAACTTGGATAAGACCGGGGGTGGTAATGTCTTCAACTGGCTCCTGGCCTTGTCCGGTCTCTCCTCGTTCTTCATTTTCGGGAGCATTGCGATAGCCCATATCCGCTTCCGAATGGCATGGTAAGTCGTGCTACCTAGATTCTCTGCAGTATTTTGTTCCGCCCGCTAAATTGATATTGTACAGGAAACTCCAAGGCCACAGCGTCTCCGAACTCCCCTTTAAAGCCGCGTTCGGTGTCTACGGCTCTTACGTGTGCGCCGTCATGAATTTAGTGTGCTTGATGGCCCAGTTCTACGTCGCCCTTTACCCCATTGGCGGTCCCAATCTCAACGCCAACATCTTCTTCCAGGATTATCTTGCGGGCCCCTTCATCGTTGCCCTGTACATTGGCTGGAAGGTGTACTCTTGGTTCTATGTCAAGGAGCATCGCCCGTTGTACGTTAAAATCAAGGACATCGACATCTACACGGGCATGCGCGAGGGACAGGCCGAACTCATTAGCGGGCCGCAGGTCTCGGAGCAACAGCGCAGGGAAAGCATCGCTGAGTTGCAGGAGGAGCAGAAGAAGAAGGGAGTCATGGACTGGGCAAAGGCTACGGTCCGAGCTGTCTTCTGATCTCATCTGATCTGATCCGATCCGAGCAGTCGGTTCTCTGCAACCGCCTGATCACCCGAGAGCTGCAACTCAAGGCCAAAAACAAATATCTCAGACTGAGTCGCATGGATGGAGGAGCTTTGATGGTCTGTGACCAACGACGAGTCTTTTTTTGGATCGGCCGGCGCGGCAAGCAAGACATGGCGCGGTCCAGAGACGCAGACAAGAGGGGAGAAAAGGGCAGAAAAAGGAGCATTCAGGATGTCATCAAAGCACAGCATGCATACTTACTTGTACACAGTACGATTCTCACAGCTTAGGCTAGCATACGAATTACATTCCCTCCTAATCATGACATCAAGGTGCTGGTTTGCTAATGCCACCTTCAAGATCCATTTACTTTGAGCACAAGCCGATGGCCAAGCACGTCAAAACAGGATAGAAGAAGCAGGTCGGCAGAGGTGGCACTATTCTACGTGCCTAGCTTGCCGGGGCACCTCAACGTCCAAGCTTGGGGTTCATTCTCGGCCAACTGGAGTTGATCTTTGATCTTCATAGAGACTGACGTGATGTTTGTTGGGCTCAGAAGCTGTGTTGATCTCTTGGCTATCCACAACAATCTTCGCTGCATGGGGCTTTTTGAAGCGACAGCGTCGGACGCGGGGTAGAGGCTACCTCGAGTTTTGTCCTTATTCGGGCGAAGAACATGACGATGTAGCAGCCTTTTAGTCGACAGAAATTCGGATCAGAGGCCGACGCTTTATGCTTTATGCTTTATGCGGAGAAGGTTACACTTGTGTGGCAATCTGTTTGCCAGCAACCACCATCTCCAGACCAGCAACATGTCCGTGGGGCAGGTACAAATGGTGTTGACATCTACAATGAATCCGAGAATGTGCGAAGCAAAACTCCAGCCTCCTACACGTCCAATATGGCATCCTGGATAGCTCTCTTGTTATTTGGGCTGGGTTCAGCCACAGCGCAACAATACTATATCCCCGTGACAGGCACATCGGCAAGACCTCAATGCCAGGCCACACCATCCTACTCACAGCCCACATACTCGCCATACTCTGCGTTTGCCTATTCCATGACCGAGACAGTACGCACTGCCACATCAGTTCAGCCTGGCCCTACCATCACTTATGCGCCGCCCGCTGCTTCACTGACGAGCCTCCTCTCGTCGCTTTCGTTCACAACATGGGGCAAGTGGGATCCTAATGCCACAGCCTCCGCCACGGACACGGACAACCCCTACGGAGATGCTGCGTGGACCGCATTATGGAAGTTGGCCAATCCTCCCAATTTCACGAGACATCAGTCTTCAGCACCACCGTCTCGCCGACTCCTATCCCAACAACCGAGCTCGTACTGCCTCCTCCAGATTACTTCGGACCGACGGATTGCTATTACTTCCCGGCTGATTTTCAGTTTGGCGTTGCCGGTTCCGCTGCTCAAATCGAAGGAGCCACCGCCGACGAAGGCAAATCCCCTTCGCTCATGGACATTTTGATCCAGGATGATCGCCCCAAGGACTATGTCACAAACGAAAACTATTACTACTACAAGCAAGAAATAGAAAGACTGGCCTCGATGGGGGTCAAGTACTACTCTTTCAGCCTTGCATGGAGTCGGATCCTGCCTTTTGCACTGCCTGGCACTCCTGTCAATCGGCAGGGACTTGACCACTACTCTGACTTGATCGATTTTGTGCTTGAGAAAGGCATGATCCCAGTGTTGACCGTCCTACACTTCGACACTCCCGCGCAGTTCTTTGCTGCCAACCTGTCGGCGGCTCAGGCGAAACCCTTGATAGGCTATTCAAACGGCGGGTATCAGAATGAGACGTTCGTCGACGCCTACGTCAATTATGCAAAGATTGTCATGACGCACTACGCAGACCGCGTCCCGATTTGGTTTACATTCAATGAGCCGTTCATCTATTCCTTCAATGGCTTGTCGGTGGACCATGTGCTCAAAGCCCATGCCCAGGTTTATCATTTCTACAGAGAGTCAATCAACGGAACGGGCAAAATCTCGCTCAAGTTCAACGACAACTTCGGCGTGCCCCGCGATCCCGCCAATCCAAACGACGTCTATGCAGCCGATCATTTCAACTCGTTCCAACTGGGGCTGTTCTGCAACCCGATATTTCTGGGCGAGGACTATCCGGACAGCTACAAAGAGACGGTTCCAGATTACGTGCCTCTCGCTCCAGAGGATCTGGCCTACATCAACGGGACAGCCGACTTTCTTGGTATTGATCCGTACACGGTGAGTTTCCTTCTTATTGAGCACCGCAATTCTTGTCAGTGTCTTGCTTGTCAAAGTCTGTCAGTATCGAACGTCGCAAGCTGACCATACGCCGCGATAAAAAGGCAACCGTTGTCTCCCCACCAGTCGCGAACTCGACCGACTCGATTCACGAGTGCTGCACCAACACGTCCAGCACTTACTTTCCATACTGTGTGAACCAAAGCACATTGACCACCACAGGCTGGGACGTCGGCTACCGCTCGCAGTCCTACGTCTACATCACGCCGCGCTACCTCCGCCTGTACCTGTCGTACCTGTACAACACGTTCCACACGCCCATCGTCATCACCGAGTTCGGGTTCCCCGTCTTCGGCGAGGCCGAGCAGACCACCTTGAGCGACCAGCTCTCCGACATGCCCCGCTCCGTTTATTACCTGTCCTACATGTCCGAGGTGCTCAAGGCCATCTGGGAGGACGGCGTGCACGTCGCGGGCGCGTTCGCGTGGAGCTTTGCCGACAACTGGGAATTCGGCGACTATACCGCCCACTTTGGCCTGCAGACCGTCAACAGGACCACGCAGGAAAGGCGCTACAAGAAGAGCTTCTTCGACTTGGTCGACTTTATGAATACTCGGACCATGCCTCCCCAGCAGGGCTGGTCAGGGGGTTGGACCTTCTGAAGCGGGTATATATAGGGCGAATAATTGAAAATAGCCACTCACTTCTCGAGATCTCTAGGATTCGACCAAATGACACATCACAGTATCAGCCGCGTTCCCGGCTGGCCCGATAGGCCTCAACATGGCGCCGCTTGGTGACAGACTGACCCGTTCGCCACGCATTGTCGAGACAAGAAACAAGCTCTCTCAAACGCTCGCACAGGTAACCTCAATTTAGAGAACCCCCAGGTTCTCGTGTATCTGGCGAGCTCATAAGGGCACGGAGGTGCCCAAGGCGTTGGAGCATCCAACCTGCCTCTACCCCCTAATCAGCCTCTAGGTAGGTGTCCGGTGTAGCCAACATGACATTCCTTCCAAGGTTCTATCGACGATCGACCCTCTCTCAGCTCCATCTCCTCGAGTTGCGCTATGGGCTGTCGCGGTCGAACGTGCACGGGGCGTGATAGCATAACTGGTAACTCAGGCCTCGCTCCGCATTGCACGTATTGTGGCGCAATTGCTGTATCTAAAACTTGACTTCGAGGGGTTATCAATAGGCTCTTCTAAGGTGGTTATTCAGAGAGAGCCCGGTGAAGCGAAGTGAGTGGAGCCAGAAGAACATGGTGAAGATCCCCAAAGGGGGCTTTATGTGATTGAGTTGAGTTGAGGAGCCTCCTCTGCACATCTCTCTCTCTCTGTATATATCTTATCTATATCCGTTTGGTTTTGCCTTTGGACTTAGCGCTCTGCAAACAAATCCCGCCGACGGCCCAGGTTGTGGTGGGTCTATCTAATCTATTTCATTCTCGGGGTCATGTGTCTTGGAATAAGTTGCTGTCCATAGACACGAGATAATATTCTCCCTTCCCCCATGTTAACCCCCCCCTTTCGCGCGCCCACCGAAAATAGGAATTTTTGGAAAGAAAAATCAAACCCTTGGTCCGGCAATGATGGTGCAATATAGCAACGCGGCAGCAGCAGCAGCAGAAGGGACGCCTGCAATGGCTACTTATGTTAATACCAATACCCAGACCCATATCCATACCAATAGATAATAGATAATAACAAATAACAATGGGCAATAGACAATAGACAATAGTGATATATACAGTACAAGCGAACAAAAGATCAAAAAAGCAGGCCTCGAACGGACAAACGTCTTCAGAACTGCGGTGCCGTGACGAAGCGTTCCGTGGTCGGTCTCTGTGCAGTTTCTGCCGCGACTGCATTTTCTTCTCTTGTTGAATTTCCGGCAGACGATGGCACGGCGGTGGCGGCGACTTCGTCCTCTTTCACCTGACGTTTCTCTTCATCTCTCTTCTCGATCGCGTAGGCGGGGCCTTTCTCCCCAACAGACCGATCGCTGTCGTCGATGTCCGAGTCGTCCGTGGAGCGTGAGGGGGTCGTGCGGCGGTCATCCTTCTCCGAAGACGCGCCGCCGCCGAGCACGGCAGGGCTCTTCTCGTGGTGCCCACCGGAGCCGTGCTGTTGGCCCTGGCTCGCATTGCTCAGGGTCTTGACCAACGCTTTGCTCTTGTCCGCATCCTTGCCGCCCGCGTACTTCTTCCCCTTGGGCACCCTGGCCAACCAGTAAATCGCCACCGCGGCAAAGACATTGAACGCAATGTACACAAACAGGATGCCGAAATCGCGCCATCGATGCGAGAAGGAGATGCTGACCAGTGACAGAAAGGTGTCGGTGCTGTTGACGGTGCAGAATTGGCAGTGCGTCGCGGCCTTGGGGTCCAGGAGGTAGCCGCCCGCTTGCTTGATGAAGGGGCCGAGGTACTCGCTGCATGTCTTGCCGGCGGGCGCGGTGAGGTGGAGGTACTCGTTGGCGGCACATGTAACTGGTGCGTGTGCGATCCCTACACTTAAAAGTCCTTCGACAAGATACGTAAAGGGGCTGGGATGGTGCGTTAGTTAAGCTTTCACTTGAATAATGGAAAATCTGTCCGTCACTTACCTCACTCGGTACATGAAGATCCAAAACCCGGGCATGGCTCTGGGGCCGACCAAGACACCGTTAAACAGAAGGCAAAGAGAGAACAGGACGTTTGCAATGTTGGAGGCCGTCTCTGCTGTCGCAATCCCTGCAATCATCCTGCGTAGTTCGTTAGCATCGGAATGTGCCTGTTTCAGGAAGACGAATCCTTGGCAAGACTTTCGTCTCTCAGAGATACTCACATGTGCGCAAAGGTGCTGCTGAACAGGAGAAACTCCAGCACAAACAAGAACTGCGTTGCTCCACGTGAGGCCACAGTCTTGGTGTATACGGCATTTCGGTACAGCCCAATAGGGTAGTACCAACAGAAGAACAAAATCACGGCGCCCAACGTCGCCCAGGGAAGTTCGACGAGAATATTCGATAGCATAAACGCCTTCCATGAGTAAGCCTTGGAAGGTCGCTCACGCACTTCGTACAGACTGCGCTGTGTGACGAAGAGAGGCATGATTTGTTGCACGAGCTGCGAGAATAGGATCAACAGCATGAAAATACCAAAGAGCTGGTTCTGAAGCCCCTGTTGAGTATTCGGAGCCTTGAAGAGTGAGAAACCGATAAACAGACCCTGGCGACACAGTCAGCATCAACATGGGAATTGAAGCGCCAGGCCAATACACACCGTGAGGCAACACAGCAGGAGCTTGGAGTAGATATACTCTGGGGTCCGCCAATATTGCTCGAAAACCCGTTTCTGTGTTTCCCAGAATTGCACAGTAAAAGGCGCAGCAAACTCGAAGTAATCGGCCTTGTTTGGTGAAGTCGGGGCCACCATTTCAGACCGTTCGGTTTTCATCTCTTCCAATTCTCGCTGCACCTCTTGGTACTCGGGCGAGTTGCGCCAGACTTGAAACCAATCGATATCGGAATGAGATCCGGGAGCTGCACCAATCGCCTCGAGCATGTATTCAGCGGGATTAGCGCCAGGTGGACATTCGTGTGCGCCGTTCCGTTCGAAATAATCAATCAAGATATTGGAGTCCTTGCCAACCGGTCCAAAGTATACAGTCTTGCCACCGGCGGCAAGGAATAGGAGTCGGTCAAATCTTTGGAATAGAATGGCGGACGGTTGGTGAATGGTACATAGGATAGCTTGGCCAGCTTTTGTCAGCTTCTCGAGAAGATTCAGTATAGACCAGGAAGTCTGCGAATCAAGGCCGGAGGTAGGTTCGTCAAGGAAGAGAAGGAGTTGAGGTCGAGCAGCGAGCTCTACTCCGATTGTTAACCGCTTCCGCTGCTCCACGTTGAGACCTACGGCATCACGAGTCAGAACTTGAGAACCACGAAATAGACCGGTTAGGTTGAGTTGCACATACCTTCACCTGGTACTCCAACCACAGCGTCAGCGTACTCCTGCATGTCCAGCAATTTGATAACCTCTTCGACGTAATCGATCTTTTCCTGCCGAGGAACGTTTCTCGGTTGTCGTAAGATGGCGCTAAAGCGCAAAGCCTCTCGTACGGTACTTGTCTCAAGATGTAAGTCCTGCTGTTGCACGTAGCCTGTCTTTCTCTGGAAGGACTCGTCGCGTTGCCTTCCATCGACCAGCATTTCGCCCGTGATAACACCCATTGTCACACGAGTTGCCAGACAGTCGAGCAAAGTAGTCTTGCCCGCACCTGAAACCCCCTGTCGCAACATTAGCCAAAAGAGGATTGTCAGATTTCCGGGGAGGCCATACCATTAGAGCTGTCATAGTTCCTGGTTTAACCCAACCATCAACGTGATCGAGAATTCGACGTGGTTGGCCTTTAATCTTGATATCGTAGCAGACATCTCTCCACTGGAAGATAGCAGTCTGCTTCTGGATCACAGCACTGACTTGTCGTGTCAATTGTTCGTCCTTCGTCTGCCTCCTTTCGAGAGCAACCAGGTTTGGGTCGGAGCCCCCCGACTCCGTATCAGACGCGCGCTCTTTCAAGAAAGCCGGTTTGTGGCCTCGGCGGAAGAGTAACACTTCACCCTTGGACTTCTTCGCGGTCACCGTCTCGGTTGCAACCAAGTACATAACACAGAGTCCAATCATGAACACGAACAAGATGCCAATGTTGCGCCATTTGTGGGCCGCATAGTATTTGTACGAGATATTGATGTAAGCGTCGCCGTCGATTGCGGTTTGGCCGGCCACGGAACCAACGACAGTACAGATTTGGGCCGTGGTCGAGCCATTTCCAAACTGTGGCGCTGGAGGGACGAATGTTGAACAAGGATAGTCGCGATTGTGAAATTCATTCACCATCAGACTTTCAAATCCATATGCTGTCGGGTTGATGTAGTTTATCCAACGAGCCCACCCATGCATATAGTCCACAGGGATAACGAAACCTAACTCAGGAGTCAGTCACCAAATCTGGAAGAAAAAGGACCCTCTATTGCTCACCCGTGTACACGACAATAGAGATCATCAAGACAGCAACTGGGACCATAGCTTCCACTAGAGACCTCGACACTGACGCGATGAAGCGAAACAACATGGACATGGTGAAGGTCAAGGTATATGTGGTGAACAAGAAGAAAAAGAAGGCACCAGGGGTCCGTCGAAGGTTTGTCATGAAGTAGAGAATCAAATTGAAGCCGATAGCGTTGAGAGTCTTTGAGGGTACGTCTGTGAGCATTGATGCAAAGGCCTCGGCCGAAGGGTGGTAAAGTGCATATCGCTGATGCTTTTCGACAATCGGGCGCTGTGCGTACAGTGTAAGGATCTCCAGAGCGCTGCCAAATGCGTTGAGCAATACCGCGAAAAAGATGAGTGAGCTTCTAGATCGGAGTGAGTCACTGTTTGCCGGTAGGTTGTAGAACAAGGAAGAAACCACAAGAGCGTTGATACAGTTAGCAAAAAGCTGTGTGAGTGTAATGGCAGGATCATCCATAAGTCGCTTCCAGCCACGCCAGAGGCACAATCTGATTTGGCTCCCATACGACAAGGTGTATGGAGAAGATTTCCGTTGAGCTTTTGACTGTTGGATTCGACGAGATTGCTGGAAAGCTTGCAGATTGGGGCCCCCAATAGGGTTGGCCTTGTCGAAGGCATCCAGCTCCTGCAACATTCTCTGGCGTGCCTCGCTCTTCTGCCATCGCTCAGCAAACTCGTCTGGCGTGCGAGGCACTTGCGACTCGTATCCCTTCTTGACAAGGCGTTCAATCGGATTGGTCATGGAGGTAAGGAAATCAGGGACGGTCTGGCGTTTGGCACATTCGAAACCCATATCCTCAAAGTACTTCTGTGCTTCGGTAGTGCGGCCGAAATAGATCTGGCGACCTTGATAGAGAACAATCACCTTGTCGAAAAAGTCATAGGCACTTTGTGGCGACTGGTAAATGGCAACAGCCGCAGTCGTTTCATTCAAGTCCGTCGAGGTCCGGAGCGTTTTGCAAAACTCGATGGCGTTGGCTGAATCAAGACCTCGCGTGCTGTTATCCCAAGCTTGGAGAGGGGCATAACTCAATGTTGCCTCCGCAATTGACACTCTCTTTCTTTCACCGCCACTGACGCCCCTGACGAAGTCATTACCGACTTTGGTATTGACGGTGTGTCTGATACCAAAGATGGCCATGACCACGTCCCGTAGATGAGCTGCGTACATTGTCTTGGTGACACCTGGGGGCAGCTTCATACTCTGCGGCGTCCGGGCTCGGGCTGCAAAGAGCAACGTGTCGCCGACCGTTAACATAGGGAAATGGACGTCTTGCTCCGCCGTGTAGATAGCTTCGCCCTTGAAATCATGGTGCATCTTCTTGTAGCCAATGCCTTGATAGTTGATGTAGGAATTTTCACTGAGGTTGAAACCATGAGTCTCGCCCGTGATGGTCTTGAGGAAGGTGGAACAACCAGAGCCAGGGGGCCCGAGGACGACGAGCATCTCGCCCGGCTGCACCACACCTTCGAAGTCCCGTAGAATGTCCACGCGTTGGCCTTTGTGGCCGAAGAGGCCCCGTGCCATATCCATCAGGGCCAGAGGATAATTGTCGACCGTCTTCTGAAAGTCACTGCCCTTGGTGTAGCCAAAAGCCGAGAGGTTGCGGAAGGCGAACCCGGCCTTTCGACCGACATTTTCCTGGCCGGACAGCTTCTGGAGCTTCAGCATGGCCTTTGTCCAGGCCCTGCCATTGAAGTTGTCCGAGTTGGGATCAATCTCGGTACCGACGCTCGCCTCATCGAAAGGGTGATATCCGGGCTCTGCAGCGGTCGAAACGCGGGAATATTGCCGGGCAAGGTGCTGGATTTCCCGGTTGGTTTCATGGCTCTCGTCGACCACAACACCACCCCCCGAAGAAGTTGTTCGGTCCAGATAAGGGTAGTCTGTGACCTGGTTGTCAGGAGAGGCACCGGACATTCGACGGCTCCGGTCGTAGTTTGTGGTGATGTTGCCCACGAGAGGAGTGGTCATGATTGATGAGATCTAATCAAGGCATGGACAATAACAATAACAGTGGACGCGGTTCGAGGTAATAGGAAGTTGGGGTGGGCAGTATGTGGTGGCGCAGGGTAAAAGAAACGCCAATGCTCATATACACACCAACAATTAGGCAGAAGAGATTAATGAAACCGGTGGGATTAATACACCCGAGAAGATGGGAAGAGCGTGCAAGCAACTGATAATGCAACAAGTGGTATCATGAAGGATGGACGTCAATTGTCGTTAGTAGTCATGGTGGTTGTTTTTTTTTCCAGTCCCGTTGTCGGATTTTCGGTCGAAATCGCGGGAACAGGGGACAAGAGCATGCCATGCATTAACCCAATAAGTGACGACAAAGGGAATGTGGTACTGACACAGCTAGACAGAGTTTAGTTTCCGATGGGCAGCTGGGCATCTTTTGCCAGCTTGTGCTCTGCAATCTCGACGAAGCGCATCACCGTGTGGGCTATCATTTGCCTGCACCCAGTTTTTCCCAGGTTAAGGCAAAGCGCACGACCAGGTGGGCATGGTATACGTGAATACGAACCCAAAGCCCGCTTGGGATTTCCGTGGCGATGCGCCCTGAGTGGACGAGCCACGAGCCTGTGGGCGCCATCGTACGATTAGGGGCCCGCTGGGGCGCCGTTGGGGCCCCGTGGTTGGCTGTCGGGTGGCTTTGGCGTCTCGGCTTTGGGCTTGCTCCAGGCATTCCAGGCACCGGCATGCCCTGCTGGGATCGCCCCCTCTACAGCCAACCGGCTGCCAGATGCACGGAAGGAACCACCTCCACACCCGAGACGCCGATGTCACAGGGGAATAGGGGGCCTTTTGTGCACTCTCCCTGGTTCCGGTCCCGAAGTTATTCGCTCATTATGCTTGCACAAGCACCTTTTGGGCAAGTGCAAGCCACGTGATCTCGTATCTTTCTCGAATTCCTTTCCGAGATGTGCATGCTTCACCCACTCTCCCCAAAAAGGACCCGGATACGGGCTCCGCGGACACTCGCATATAACCGGAGGGTCGCTCCGTGTGTTACCCCGTTGCCTTCAGCCTTCTCGACTACTGCAGTGCCAGCTCCTTCCCATCATCAACACAAGGCTGAATAATCTCACAGGCATGCCTAGCCCAAATTCTACCTGAATGCAGCCCTGAGATCACTGCCACAGTATGCGCCTTGCTTCTCCGCCTCTTCTCACGGTCGTCCACCCTGTCTGCTGTACCCAGCATCATCGGAGCCAGCAGTAAGCGTGTGGTCGCGATGCATTTTCCAATAATGGAATTGGAAGGGGCAGTTGCCTATCTCACTCTTCCTTCAGATCATTTCTGACTCCTTCTATGGGGCTCACTACTGTTTCTGGCAATCAGTTCACGGTTGTCGTTCTTCGCTTTGTCCGCTTGCTAATCTCGAAATTCCAACGCTTCTCGCTTATTCGATTCAATTCTTCTGGGACAGTTGGGCTGTGGCAATTGCTTCTGCTACTTTTCCTTTGTGGCCAGCGTCCGTGATTTCAAAAGGCCTTGCCGCCTCTTCTTCTGCCGAAAGAATGTATGACACATGTCGTCCTCGCTATTTGAACCAGTTCGGAGTGGCTTCAGGTCAGTTTCGACAACAGATTGAGCTTAAGGAAGTTATATGGCTCACGTTCAGAAGACTGGGGTCTCCAGACACCTGATGTGAAGATTTGCTGACGATGAGGCCCGCGACGGATACGAGACTTGGAAGAGGCTGGAAGATTAAGGTGTTGCTTAGTGTGACAATCGCCGCTGTTGTTCCAGTGCTTTGACAAGAGTCATGTCAGACGATATGGTACACGGAGAGGCGCAGTTGAGTTGAATGGAGAGAAGCAATTGCGGTTTGAACGCCCGCGGATCTCACTCATGCCACCCGCAAAATTCTGCGCTCACTGACACTGAGCATTTCCTCTGGTCTCCTTTTCTCAGCAAGCTGCTCAAACAGCTCAATGCCATTCTGTTTCATTCCTGGTTGGCTCGATCACAGATACAAAGTTTCATAATGTGGCTTGTGAAAGCAGCCAGGATGAAATTTGCGTGTTAGGACCCGCAGTTCCAAGGTCTGCCGTGCTCGGCCCCTTTCATATTCAAACACAGCGACAACTATCGGGCTGGGAAGCAAAGCATGGGCAGGTTCATGCCTCGCTGGCGACCATTGGTTTGTAGTTGACGGGCTTGTGTCCTCCGCCATCTCGCGACCGCTGGCCAGGAGAAATATTGTGGACATCATGATGCTGCACGGCAGAACCGACCATACTTGGTAAGTGGGATGATATGGACTTGGTTCTCGTTTGCGTAGCAGCAGCAGGGATTCAGATGCTCAATCAATCTAGACTGACTGCGTGGCCCGTCCGAGCTCATACTTACAATTCAGTCTTCACGCTCATACTGTGCACAGCACGCGCCAACGGCCAGCGCCACTCCTTGCTCCGAGTCTTCCATTCTTGGTCTCGATTCGCAGCTAGGAACCCAAGGTGCGGATAGAGATGCGGAGTCGCTGAATTCACGTAGCAACGATCCATCTGAAAACGAATACGTGAAACGGGCTATACTGGGATAGGGATGAGTTGGATTGGCTTTGGCTCCGCACCCACGTTGTGATTCAATAGCCATCGCAATTCCTCTGAGCTGGAGCCCCTTGACAAGGCCTGCCACACCACGACGAGGACCTTTGGGAGTATTCCTCTACTTACCTCGTACATCTATCATGAAGACAAGAGGTGTGATTCCCAATAACCCTCCTCTCGCTCTCTGTCATATGTTCTTCGGTCTTCATTGAAATGTATGAATGAAGCCTTTCTGGCTACGATCATTGATCGCGGAGCCCAATGTACCTAGCCATAAACGGAAGGAAAGATGAGAATGTCAAAGCGGAGACGGGCAGGGTCTGTCTAAAGCAGCGCCCTCACAAGAAGCTTCTCGCTGCTCTATCACCAGAGTTGAATGACTCGTGCTCGTCCACAAAAGCGGCAGCAAGACAGTCATGGCCCCCAGATGCAAGAGTGGATGAGGATGCCGGAGACAGAACCTGGAGAATATAGTGGATGGATCGAGGTCCGTCAGGTTGTAATTCTACGTCAAGAATGCCGCAGCTGCCTAGTATGTAGGCTACGACATACATACATGAACATTCTACAAGACCCCCGAGAACCTCGACTCCCGCGGCGTCTGGTCTGGGCGCTCACAATGTCCTCCTGGTGGTGCAAAAGGCTTTAAAAAGGATTCTTCTTCGAGGACGAGGACGTCCATATCCATTCACTCACATTGTCTGTTGTCACAAATCAGCCAGGACCCCTGACGATGACAGATGTGACAACGGAGTAAGTCTATCTGTAGCCAGTGCCGAAGATGCCAAGTTGAGTAATTCACCCATTTTGACTTCACCACCACCCGCCAGCAGCCTCACACGTGTATTTCAACTGTGGTTGAAACCTACCCACCTACCTCAGGGCGACGTGGCTCATCTCCAGGGAGCAAGAGTGCCATCTACCTTTCTTCGCAGTCCCTAGCTCGAGGACGGGTGCACGGATTTTCTGATCAAACTGTGAGTAGGGAGTAGAGCAAGTCTCATGATGCTGCATGCAGCCACATCTTCGCCCTGTCAAGGAGGTGGACCGCAAATTCCAGGCAAACTGAGTGCAGTGAATTTGCGACTTGCTTGCTCGCAACGATCCGCAGAGCTCGCCCAGGCTGGCTGGACACGGCTGGCGATTGTCTCGAACCTTTGTCGCGTGGGGTGAAATTCCAGTTCTGCGAACAAAGAATTACGCGAGCAGCCTACTTCTTAGGCGGATGCATTCTTTTCAGGTCAACAATGAGGAGGAGTCTGGGCTTTGGACCTTGCAGAGGGCTCGAGTGTCTGGACCAAAGTGGGATCTCGACAAAGGACAAGGCCTGCCATTTGCATTGTTTGCTCGAACGACACGTGAGAATGAACTGATCTAGATGGAAATGGGTACATTTAGTCTCCCCTTTGGAAGCAATTCTAGGCTGCACACTGTGCGCTGCGGGGTTGCACAGGGTCGTATTGGCTCGCGTTGATGGTAGAGACCGCCTTGGATGGCCCGGGCATCCAGTGCATTCCAGGCCAGCGTCCAGTACAGCTGAGGGATGATCCTGCTCGTTGACCTTGCCGATCTTCCACGCTGGTCGTTTATGACCGTGCGGTCTTCGGCCGATATTCGCGGTATCTTTGTATCGACCCTTCTCACGGGTCGGTCACCTTTGGCATGAGAAATCAAGTTTTGTCCTTCGGATTAGGGCGAGCAAACCGACCGGAAGCAGACCTAAAGTCTCAGGGAGACACTCACCCGATGCGAGCCCCCATCCATGATGGAATGCGAGATTGCACAGAACTGTTCCTTTGCGGAGAATGGTTCCCCAAGCCCGACAAGGCGTGCAGCCCGTGGTTGAAAGTTGCGGGGTTGTCGCAAAATCGATCAGCGTTGTCGACTGTTGCAGGCCTGGCTCGTCCTGGAGAAGCGGGGAGCCGCCATTTCCCTAGGCCCCCCTCGATCTCGCAGACGGCTCCGCATCTCTAGAGAATAAGCCGGAGAGAGAAATAGGCGCGCACCCTTTCGCGCGTGAATGGAAGGGTACAGCTTCGCTACGCACGAAAGTCAAAGAGTAAGGCTCCGTGCGAGGCACTTTTGAGTTTGCGGACAATGGCCGCCCGGGTCGTTTTCTGACTCGGACAAAGCAAAAAAGAACAGGGCCAGTATTACTATTGATGATTGTTCGCCTCGCCCTGCCGTCGAGGCAGGCGGGTGATGCCCGATCAGAACAATTGTTTATTGCGGCTGCAAGTCAGAGTCGTATACCGTCACATGCTGCCGCGCCAGCACATGGACAAGAACACGCCAAAGAAACGAGGCTCAGCTCATGCCAGTGTCAGCTGCACTCTGCAGGGCTGTAGCAGCAAGTCATGTTGGACATGTGTGAGACGGGTTGGTAGACCCTGCATATCTGACAAACATGGCCTGCATGCGCACCATGTGCCACCCACGCAATTGCTATCTTGAGAGCAAAGGTGTGACACGACGCAGAGATGATCATCAACACCTGTGTGTCAGTGCCGGCCCGCGTCGCCAACTGGCTGGCTGTCAACCAAGGGTCTTTTGACAACTGGACAGATGAATGGCGACGCACTGCAGTCAGTAATGGCGAGTAACCGGCCAAAAGGCGTTGTCTCCATTGGGCAGTCTTATAATTTGCCTTTTCCTCGTGTTTGCCTGGCCATGTTGCGTGCCCAGCATGGAAGGCTGTCCATCGGTCCAGATACGAAACGGCCTGCACTTCTCTAGACTTGCTGAGTACGGTCGATCGGAATTCGTGTACTGACGCAAAAAGTGATTTTGGGGGTTAGTGGGGATTTTGATCGTCTGCTCAACGCCGACAGCGGACCGGGTTGTTGAGAATCGAGGTAAGAAGGACTGGGTCTGGCATTGAATAATGCCGCTCGGCACCTCGGTTTGAAGCAACGAGCAGTTGGTATTAGTCGGATCGGTTTCTGGGAACTTCCAGCATTGAAAGTTCGAAAGCAAAACTTTGTCGGAATGAAAGAAAATCGGAACAGCCGTTCACGACGAGCCTTCAGGAGGACTCCAGCAGCACACAGCGCGTATTTTAATTGGATGACAAGCGAAATTCGATACTGTGCGAGCAACCCCTACCTTTCTTCCAGAGAACTGGGTATGATGGGTCCCATCCACCAAGAGCAGTGGAGTCTGTCTGAGCGGGTTTGAGATGGGTCTGACGGGGTTGAGTGGTGGCATTCTGGGCACTTTAGTACTACCGGCTTATGGGTCTTTTTGTTGTTTTAGAGCATGGGTGAATTACCCAGAAGGCTGAATGGAGTTCGATCTCTAGTCGGTTCAGGAGAGGGACCGTTGCTTGCGCCGTTGATCCACCATTTCGTTCCCCGTCGTTGCAATGACTTGGGACATTGTTCCAAAATCCTTCTGGAAGATTGGCCTTTGCCACGGGATGGTGCCCTTGGAGAACGGCCCTTGCAAGTAACCATCGAACGGGAGAGCCGAGGAGGGGAGAAACATCAAGTTTCGCCTTTGGAGACTCGGTGAAGTCACAGTGAAGAGAGCAGAGGCAAAGGAACGATAAAAAACGAAAGAAAATTGCTGCATAGTGGGTTTGGGGTGGCCGAGGTATCTCCAGATACGGTGAAAGGTACCTCTCAGCCAAAATTTGGTGGGAAGGTACTTGGGGCTAGTCTCGGGGAACCTCGACGTGCCCCCAATGACTCGAATCACGCAAAACTCTGCCGATCCGCAAGGTGCGGAGGAAGGGGCGAGGGCAGTCTGGACCATGTTCTCCGTACTCCTTACCTGTGAATTGTCGTTCTCGTAGGTATCTTGATACTCTGAGAAATTGCGTCTGATAGTTGCTAGAGGAGGCAATGCAATCCCCAATAGTTCCACAGCATTTGCCATGGTGACGAAGGCAACCTACGAGTACGGGGAGGCAAGGTGAAGACCGCACAGCCTTTGGTCGGTTCCGTCTCGCCTTTTTCCTTCTGTGTTGCGAGACACCAGGCACCTACATGTGAACACCAGGCAGTGACAATTTCGTATGTGTCTTTGAAAACGCCAAACTGGCTACCATCCCTTGAGGCATCCATCCCCGAGGCATCGGGGTTACAACGTCCCGGCAAGTTTCGTCGCCTTGTCCACGAGAAGAGCCCACCGACTAGCCTAATGGACCTGGTGAGCCCCGCGAAGGGGTATCTTTTAGTTAAGTCAAGTTTCGTTCTCTGGCGCCCGGAAACGACCGACAAGGGAGTGTTGGAAGCATCGGTGAGTGGCTGCCCTTTAAGCTTTTGTTTTTGTGCGGTGCACGGAGTTGGGCAGCAACTTTGGGTTGCGCCCCAGAATTGGAGAAAGCTCAAGTCCTGGACTCCAGAGGCCTGACTCATACCTACCTAGGTACCTAGTATTCTCTTGATGTGTTGGCCATGAGCATCTGCCGAGAGCTCAAGGTGAGGGAAAATGATACCATGGTACCGTGGCCATTGGTGGGGGGAGAAAAGCAAAAATCCCAACGTTTCTCGTAAAGCAAAGAATAATAACAAAGCAACAAACAGAAAACAAGGAAAGTCTGTTTGACCATGGCCGCGTGGGATGAAGCAAATGATATGACGTTGTATACCATAGCCAGCAACCTAGGTGTTTACACTTTGTGGCAGAATAATCACGCCTTACTCAGGCTCTCAGAGCTACTTCGTACTACAGGTAAACCGAACTCAGCATCCGGTTTGTAATAATCAACCGGCTCGCAACAACAAGGCAAGTTTAGGCAACGGCACTACGGCTCAACCTCGTTCTTGGCTCTTTGTTGGTTAATTAGTTATACGTCGAGTCCCCTTCCTCATCCGGTAATCCCACAGGCTTGGGGGCTGGCCAGGGTCGCTGCCCGCTGAAGTAATCGTTTCCGGCGCGTGCCAGCAAACCAGTTTGTAGCTTGTGTGGTGGTCGTTTGCGATGGCTAATGCCTTCTTACTCAGGGTCTAGAAGGGGATGACAGACCGGTGATGATGATGCTGATGGTGATGGGCTGTAATGATAATAATAAGACACGGCATGGTTGTTGATCTTCAAAAAGCCTATTTTGGGGGTTGGCGTGGTGTTGCAAATAACAGGTATACGCTCCTTGCGCCTTGTATCACCCGGGCGTCGTAGTACGGAGGACATAGCCCTCGCAGAGTCGCAGCCACAAGGATGACCCGATCCCTGTTTGCAATCATCACACCGGATGTCCGAATGCGGCGGTATACCACCAACTTCCACGTGAATAGTTTCGATGTGCCTGAGTCATCGCACCCTTGTTGGTTGTGTCTTGCTATGATTATGCTGTGTGCTGCATTCTGGCTAAATCGGGAACATACTCGTAGTGCTATACCAACGACCAAAGAGAGTCCGTCTGACCTCAACGAGACTTTGACGGTACACGTACGCCGTACTCGTGCTGCGAATCGCCGTGGGAATCCTTCTCCGGCCGTAACCCATCACTATCACTGTATTGCCCGGTCTCGCAAATTGGCATCCTGAATTAGCACATCTGTGTGATGATAGGAGGGATCAGACTGGTTTTACCAGCACGAATCTCGACCTGGCCCTGCATTTGTCGCGTGGGACTGGCCAAAGGTGCTGTTTAGCCGGGGGCAGCTGTGAGCCTGTGACCCCCTTTGACTTCTTTGTTGGCGAGTCAGACACTGGGTCCAGAGGGCGTGGGGTACCTACCTAGGTAGGTAGCTTAGACAGCAGCCTGGAAGCCTGGAAGTCCCCCAAGTCCCCCTTGCGAAGGGGCACTCTCGGTGGGTGCTAGGGGCTCTTCGGGGGTCTAGGGATTTCATCGGGAGAGATCTCGGCTCCTCTAGGCTTTGCGCACTGACTCCTCTGCCCGCCAAGCCCACGCGGCCACCAGCCAGTACGACCCGTAGCCCAGGCTCCATCTTCCTCAGCTCCGTCGAGGCCGTTTCTCTCTGGTCCAAAAAACCCGCCTCGCCGCACTCTCACCCTTGTCACCGCCAAATCCTGTTGCTCGAATTTGATTCATTCTCGGCCTCAGCTTCCAAGACACACATTCTCGTCCAACCCACGTTCGTGGCTTGTCTGGGATTCTCCCATTCGACCCCCTTGGCTGCTTCTCGTTAAAGCCCCCGTGGCTTGCGCCTCGAGCCTACGAGCCTAGCTCTGTCACTCGCCCTCGGTTGCCTGGCTGAAGGGGGGCTCGACTCAGTGTCACATTCACCCTTCACCTTTCACCCTCCACGCACAATCGGAATCCAACCCTCTTTCAGGCGGTCTACTGACCGACAGTCAGCGCTGCGGACAAGGACAACAAATCATCCAGTTTGGGGGTTTGCCTTCTTCCCGTTGTTGACTGTTGACTGTTGACACGCGGCTGTTATAATCCTCCTTTCCTGCCTGTCTGCCTCCTTGTCCTCGATCACCTTTGAAACTCATCTTCCATCAACCTCAGAACACCATCACCAAGCCAATTTTCCTCACTTTGGTTGAACCGGGACCGCATCCCACTATCGACAATCGACACCGCTATCGAACCCCCTGCGTCCATCACCTCAACGGTCCGCCAATTCCGACGTGTCTGAAACCAGCCACTCAGACGCGAAATCGCTAGCCACCCGCGGAACCCATCGACACGGGTGCCAAAAGCGACAAACCTTTTGCCGCTTGCTTTCCCACCCCCACAACCCGGACGCAACATACGCTACCAACGTACGACCCGTACTACAAGGGGCCCATCCTCCGAACCCCGTTTGTCTCTTTTCCCGTCCCAGACCCGAGGTCGCACCGCTCCATCGGGTTTTCGCCATTCTCCATAGCCCAAAAGGAATAAAAGAAAAAAGGCACGGAGAAGGGGCAAAACAGTGATACGACTCATTGGTGTCTACCACCCTCGCGCCCAGGACAAACATTAATAACGAGGATTCTTCCCACCCCCCCTTTGGATCTTCGAAACACTTCCAGGTACCAACCTGCAACGCCCTTCGCAACCTGGCACCCAGCACAGCCGCCCTGACGAGGCATATATTGACCATTGGAATTCCATTTACATCCACGCTGACCGAACCGGGCCAACCACCGAGGCGAGCAGCAGCGGCAAGTCAACCGATCACAAACCCCATCACGCCGAGTCACCGTTCTCCGGTCTTCTCCTGAACTCCAGGTCGTTTAGCCGACCCAGTTCCGGGGGCTTGACTCGACGCAAACATATTACTCGCACATTGCATCACCACCCGCACCCAGCCCATCCATTGCCACTCAAACTCCCGCAAACTGGGAATCCGAATCCGGGATCTGGCTACCGTCAACACCCATAATAATAACATCACGGCCCCCCCAAACTCTGTGCTTGTATATCAAACTCGACATACTCGTCGCGTCTTACAACACCCTCCTTCTCCCTTTCCACCTCGTACAGACAGCAAAATGTTCTTCTCGTCGCCCACCTCCAACATTACCCCGGCCATGACATCGGTGGCTATGTCGCGCTCAGACTCGCGCGACTCCACGTCCTCAAACACCTATTCTTACGCGCCTACTTCTGCCTACACGGCCCTTGTATGCGCGTCCCCTAGCTCGGCGTGGCCAACCTCTCAAGCTCTTGCACGAACAGACAGCAATGCATCCAACTCGACCTCTTCGTCGCAAACACAATCCATCGCCATGCGACGCGACAGCAGCAACTCCACCTGGATGCCTAGTCCATACAGGTCATGCATGTCATCGTTTGGCGCCGAGCCCAACTCATATCTTTCTGACGATGACCTTCTGTGCCCTGCAGAAGACCTCGGTCTTCCTGTGGAGACTATCCCGGCTCTTGCACCCAAGAAGGAACTTACCACCGAAGAACAAATCGCCTTCTTGCGGGAACTCCAAGAGAAGGAGGCTGCCTCCAACGTCCCCCAGGCAGAAGCCCACTACGTACGAGACGCGGACGCAAAACGCAGAGTCGTGCGCTTCGCCAACCAGGACACCAATAGCGCGAGCAAGTCTCGCCGACCCAGCGCCAGTGCCCTCAAGAGACGTCAGACCAACCAACGTCGTGGCACGAGTTGCCTGAATGGCCCTCAGTGAAGGAAATGAGTCTGGGCTGGCCCTGGCTTCATTGGTTCTTGTGTTTTTGTCTAGCAAGCGCATTTTTTCCAGCGAGCGGCTTCATACTGGCTCTATTTCGAGCAGTTTGTTTGCATATCTTGAGAATTGGACACGGCCTACGATACCCCCGCCTACATGGCTGATTGGATATGATCTGAACATGGTTGAGTCAATCAATATGACTCCCTCTTCACCCACCGAGGAAACTCAAGAAGTACAGAGTCCTCTGGTTTAGTATTATTAGCTTAATATATCTATTATTGAACACATAAACATGGCTTTCCTTTCGTTTGTGGTTTTCTTCTCTGGTTATTCCCCCTTAATGACTCACACCTTGGCCCAGGGGCGTCGAGTGTCCAAGTCCAAGGGTGAAGCTTCTGGTTGCATTTCTTGAGTCCCTCTCACACATTCACCATTCCCTTTGTGATGAATCCACCGATCTCGATGTTTGATGCTGATCACCCATTTGACCGGATGATCTCCTGGGGCCAGTATGTGAGCAAAGGCAAGTATGTACCGAGTACCCTCGGTTCAGGGCAATACTGTTACCTCGACCCGCAGCCCTCAGGTTTCCGTGACTGCACAGCACACGTCAAAGGAGTTCCTTCGCCGTTATTTACGACTACAACGTCTATGCAGGAGGCAGGACAGGACTAGGGGGGCCCGTCCATGCAGCTGTCTCTTCCCCCAAGGTGTTCGGTACCTCCCGGGAGAAAAGAATCCGCCGATCAATCCTGGGGAAAAGAAATCCACCGATGGACCGATGGTCAATTCCGCACCACTTTCACATGATGCTTCTCGAGACATTCATGCGACTGAAGACTCTGTCGCTTTCTAATAGTACTGATGGTGATGATGTCGAGAGGTCCTTCGGCGCGCACTCAGCATGAACGCCAGTCAGACAGTCGATCTGCTGTTCAATCGCGATGAGAGCTTGCCAGGGCGACCGTCGCCTTCCGTCGGACGGCCAGCTCTTACCTGCTGCTTTGCTCCGGCTTTCAGGCTGATTACATACGAGATCCAGTCGTCACCGCTCACCCACTCGTCACCGCTTGTTTACCAACATTCCAACCGGTTCCAGCGTATGTCTCGAAATCATGACGAACTGTACAGCACCAACCGCACCATTCTCCTTTTCTCTCCTCCAATGCTACAATCTTCAAACTTCTTCGCAGAAGAATGTCAGTGTTGGTTGGATGGATGCACCGGAATTCGCTCCGGCTTCTGCACCGGTGTTTGTTTGTGAACAAACGCCTTAAACTTTGGGGTGATCCGAGGCTTTGCAGATTTTTTCTCCTTCTGTCACCTACCTGGTAGTTTGCAGCTTTGTTCTCCGAACATCGGGTATTCCCTCAAACAGAGTTTCCGAGATCAACCAAAGGCCAATCATGTCCTACGAAGATGGTGGTTGTCTCGTACGGAGTTCTGCCGAACTTCGGCAAGCTACGAGGTTTTGTTCGCACATTTTCCGCCTATTTTGCGGCCTTGGGGAAAACTCAGCTCTATGACTTGGAGAGGTCCAAGTTACGGCTGCTATGGTAGGTATTGCCTCCAAATGTGGGTAACAACCTTGAAATCACTACTACGGCCTCGGGTATTGAACTTTCTCAGAGGCGGGACCGATTGCCTTCAATAGCTATTATCTGCGTTGCGGAGGCGATGGCGAAATCTTAGCCGTGGAACACAGTCAGAACTCAACTGCTGTGCAGACAGATTCTTCATTCATCGGTATGGGACAACCCCGAGATCTCCTGGGGTGTTTTTTCTTGTCAGCGATTCCTACCCTTGTTGGGACAGTGTTGCGAGTGACTCAACTTTGAAGCATGGGAAAGACATCGGCGCGTTTCGAGATTGGTCCCCATACCACCTGGCCTGGTCAGCGTTGCTTTTGCGGTCTCCTCCCCTCCCAACGATCACCGCAGATGGATAGTGGAGGGGGAGAATGCAACAAGTGCCAGATGCAGGGGTGCCGGCCACTATCACCACATGGCAAATCACATATGGTAAGCATACCTGGTACTACAGCTGGGTGACAGCAGGTGGGCGGACTACCGATCTAGGCAAGTGGGAGGTACTACTCACTAGATTGTGAGAGATTCTTCTTTTGACTGCTACGGTCGCAGAAGGGAGTCACCAGGGCCGCGGAATGCCGCGAAAGGGCCTTGCCTCTCTCGTTGCAGGCCATCACACTCACCAGCCACGAAAACACTGAGAGACGACACCGCCACATCCTTCAGCCACTCCTTCCACATGACTTTGCAATGCCGAGTAATCGGCGTGGTGACTAAATATGACGCATGCGATTTGCTGGTGGGTTGTAGCGCTGTGCCACCCATTTCAGGATTTTCAGGATTTCAGGTTTTCTTCTTCGTATGGAGACGATCATAGCATCACAGACGAACCCTTGCTAGGTTTCAATTTTCGGAATTCTCAACCGATCGGATATTATTCCATTCGTCATGCGAAGAGATCAGTTTTCTTCTGAAGTGGCGAGGCACCCTTGTGGCAAATCGCCTTTTTTCCCAGCGTAAGTGCAGCGACCTGTAACGAGATAGATATTGTTGCCACCAAGGCTGCTACCCCTGGGACGGCGACGATGTCGACGTTTTCCTACGCCTGAACTTCGCCAAGGAAAAATAGCGGCAACGAAATCACACGGGCTCAAACCTTTATCTCTTGCGTTCGACTCTAGGAGGTGGTGATCAGTTACAGCGCCTCAACAATCTGCAAAAACTTATCATGAAGCAGCTCAACTCTGGTTCATGAGAAGCGAAACTCACCCTTTCGGGTTGGTTTTTCTCGATCGGTTATACTACGAATTCTATAAGTTGAGTCCAGGAGGAGGGAGGTTCGAATCGAGGTCCTGTTGCTGCTAACCCGTTATTGTTACTTTGACCTGACAGGACCTGGATTCGGATCTGATTTAGGCCCTTGTCGAGGTAAGGGGTTCTTGGTGTGACAGGAAATTGGAAGGAATAAAACATGTAAGGATTCTTTATTTTCTGGACCAGACCCTGCTCTTGGGAGGTCGAGGTCAAGAGTCACGTCCGAGTACCGGTATCCGTCGTTGAAGACGATGCCAAATACACCGGATCCTGAAGGCCAGCACGTCGCTTTCCGAAAGTCTTGCTCCTTTGTGCTCTGCCTAGATGGCATCTCCCGCTGCAACCTTCACAGTAATCCAGATGAAGCTTGTGTCAACGTCGATTGACGCAGCTTGAAACATCGTCATCCTTCCACTGACAGCCTGGGGATAGTTGTGCTCAGTATGGAGAATGCGTCTCTCACCTGGAGATCTGGAAGATGATGAAAATTTGGCCTTGTCGCCCTTTAAAGGAAAAAGTTTAAACCACCCAGCCACGTCATTCTACCAGCACGTCCCTTCATCACTTAATGACGTTGCAACGACATCTGCTACTTTTACAAAGTCTCGAGAGGCTCACAGAAGCCCTCCTGTCCGAGAGATCTTTCCAGGTTGGTGGAGAAGGTAAAGCTACTCCTTGAGCGAGTACGTCAGTTGTTGCTGCAAAGTGACGCTGAAGCTTAGAATTCGAAGACCCCAATCGGGATTCCATACCAACGTCTGCACGATCCTTATGCATATGAAGGTCCGATATGTCCCTACACGGTGCCAATGCAGATGTAAGTTGCAAATGCATCTCGGAGCATCCACCACACGCATGCAGGTTGCTGTCCGAATATCTTGAATTTATGTTGAGCGCCAGGTCCGGCCAGTCGGTTTTGGTCCTGCACCTGGCGCCCACACTGGGGATTGCTGTTATTTCGTTCTGTCTCGCAACTGCCGATTCTTGCTGCTCATCCATACTGCTCTGCCTATTGAGGCTCAGTGGTGCAATAGGCACCAGCTGTCTGAGCTTATTGGCGTTGATGGGCCCGAGCAACCCTGGTAGCTTTGCATCACCCTGGTTTGACCGTCGTTACGCATGATAGGAAGATAAAAGGTCTGTCTGCGTCATCTGGCCGTTTCCGCGAAATCATGTCACAACTATGCGGGGGCCATCTTGTTCGTTTGAGACAATTTGGTCCCGTCTCTATCCGCTTCTGCACCTCAGGATTCGCACATAATATCCTTCCTGACATGGATAGCTATGGACTTCAAATCATGACAGAAATCTGGCTGCTCTTAAGGATAATGACTCGACGTGCTATCGCACTAGGCCAATATAAGAAGTTCAGAGGGAAGCCGAGGTCAATGGGGTTCGCGCCTCCGCAAATCCCCAGGATGCTATCTCTGTAGTGCCATCCGGAATGCGGGAAATGGTGGATTTTTCTTTTCTAAACGCCCAAGCGGCTGCTTAGGCTCTCAGGAAGTTCCTTGCACCTTAACGTCGATTGATTACAGGACCATCATATCAATAATAGGAAAACACGACCTGCCAAAAAGATCCCGAGTTACATGGCATCACCACAAGAGTTCGTCGGCACGGGTGCTGGTCCACGAAAGAAGTCAAATGCAGCGACAGAAAAGCGGTAGGTGAATGGCCGTTGTTGTCTGATCCAACTGTTGCTGGTGATGCTCACCGCACGATCCCTGGCAGGAAGCTGCGCAACCGACTTTCTCAGCAAGCATTTCGCGCGCGGCAGAGTCTGGAAATCAACGAGCTCAAGCAGCAGCTGGCCCTGTTCTCCGGTTCAGAGAGTGATCGCAACAGCAGGCTGGTGGAAGAGAATCGAAGACTAAGACAGCAACTATGGCAGTCCGAGAAGAAGCTTCGAAGTCTTCAAGCAACGCTGAAGGGCATCATCGATACCATGGTGGAGAGCAGGGAGAACAACTTTGTAAGTCGTGGAGTTGATCCCTCATGCACATCGGTTATGGTCGAGCCCCTTGTGAATCCAGGTGATCCTTTTGAGTCTAATGAAAAGCCATAATAAGGACGCACATACAAGCAGGCTCGACGAGGACGATGAAGGCCTGGATCCGTGGACGGCCCCAGTCGACGTGCCGTCTGGCCTCGCTGACGTCGAACCCCCGTCCGCGCCTCTCAACACGATCTCGGACCCAAATGCATGCCCTGGCTCGGGCTCTGCCATCTCTTCATCCAACGAAACACCCACCCCAGAAATATATGCATCAGAGCCGCACGTGGCGATCTCGTCAAACGACGAGTCTCTGAGAGAGGATGTCGACTGGGATGTCGGTCAGGGGGTTCTAGCATTATCTACCACTCCGTCGGTACGACACAATCCTCAACCGTCGGTCACATTCCCTCTCTATCGCAGCTTGCAGGTGATGGCGCGCTCCAACTACTCGGAACATATTCATGCCTATGAGATGTGCGCTGTGACGGGCTACCTGGGCAACAGACGAAACCCCGACCTGGGCAGGTACGTAAAGTATTCCACACACGCTTTTAATCAAACCTACTGAAAAGAGTATGCCTCAGTCTCAATCACATGGTGTCAAGCCTCGTCTCCGCCTTTATCAAGATCGCCTGGGGCGGCATGGAATCCTGGATCCAATGGACCAACGGAAAGGACACGCTCACGAAACTTGCGGCGTGGCGGATATCACCTGGGCCCGAAACATTTGCGGCCATACCGCCCTCGATGCAGCCCACTCCGCTTCAGACGGCGGTGCCCCATCCGCCTGTCATTGACTGGTGTGTCTTCTCTTTTCTGAGGGACAAGCTGATTCAATACCACTGCGCCGATCCGGCCTTGGACGAGATCTGCGGCGACATCGGCCTGGCGTACGTCGTGCAGGCAGACCTGTCTGAGTTCGTGCTGGGCGCCGAGCCCCTGATGGTTTACTTCAACATCCACGACATCATCTTCGGCATGGAGACGAACCCGACATGGCTGAACGACGGCGACAATCCCAACACCACCTCCACCGCCATCATCGGTCCCAAGCTCCAAGTCAAGTTGCCAGCTCCAGACCTCTACACCCTGCTGCACACCAGGGAGTACGCGCACGAGATGTATCGCCGTCTCAAGATCGGCCAGGGCGTCGGAGAGTACCTCCTCGACCCAAGCCTGTTCGTCAAGTATCCGCACCTCTACGAGCCGAATGTCAAAATCGCCCAGGGCGTGCCGCTCCGGTCACGCAATAAGATCTCCTGGCCCTCACCTCGGCCCCTGGACGACGTCGCCATGAGCTGGTACCGCAGGTGTGCGTCGTATCAGGACGGTCAAGCACCTACTGCTGCTACTTATCGACAGCTTCTGGAATAGGTTGAACGGACATCCTGTACTTCTTATAGTACAAGCAACAACTTCTGTCTCTCTCATTCAGTTGGGATAACAAAGGGCGGAACTCCAATACCTAGATGAGCGCATTTGTCGCCAATCTCCCTGCACGCCCACACAAAATCTCCAAGTGCGGGAGGAGGCCACTAAGTCTGGTTACGAACTAACACCTCGACTTTCGGAATCACTTTCAGCCCTTTCTTCGTGTCACGCCTGTTGCGACGGCTCCGCACCTTTCACGGGCACATCCACGGGCAGGTCCAAACTCCACGGCACATCGGCGTTGCGAATATACGGCGCCAGGTCTACCGGGCGGCCGTTGTCGTGCTCCCACTCCAAGTCCGTTCGCCCATTGCCCAGGAATGCCCAGACGTTGTCGCTCTCGTAGCGCAGGTCGTAGTGTTCATAACGCGGGCTGCGAAGCGTCTTCAGGTGGTGCAGCAGGCTGCCCGGCCAGATGTAGACGCGGCCGTCGGGCTTGTTGTCCTTGTACCACGACCGGCACTCCTCGGCCCACACGCTGTACTTCTTGTGCCACGCATCCAGATGCTGGTTGATCTGCGTCGTCGGGCCCTGCCGCGGCTCCATCGCTCGGATGCCTTCCTCTTGCATCTTGCGGCAGCATTGGAGGGCGTACTCGAGTTGGACCTCGTGCTATGCCAGGTGACACATGACAGATTAACAGAAATGTCCAACCTGGGTTCTGTCCTCACCGAAAGCGGAGTGGAAGAGAGACAACAAAAAGGGGGGGTTTGCTTACCGAAGGCAGGGCACATCCCTGGCCCCAATTCCCCGTCGGCCCATTGACGACAAAGTAATTGGGAAACTTGGGCGCCGTGATGCTGAGGTAGATGTTGGGCGTCTCCTTCCATTCCTCCTGCATGACGGCGCCGTCGACGCCCGTGATCTTAAAGTGCGGCGTGTACGCGATGTCGAAACCGGTCGCGCAGGCGATGATATCAAAGTCCAACGCCTCACCAGCGGCCGTCACGAGCCCGGTCTCGGTGAACCGCGCGATCTCGTCGTGGATCACCTTGACGTGGTCCAGGATCAGGGTCTCGAGATACCCTTCCCCCGGGGTCAGCCTTCGACAACCCGGGGACCACTGCGGGATGAATCTCTGCTTCAACTCTTCGTGGCCCGGTCCGATCTTGGCCAGCATGCTGGCTCGCATCCCTTCCCTGGCCTGCATGTTCAGCTTGGTACCCCTCAAAAACATGGGGAACATCTCGGTCAAGGCGGACTCGAGTCTCTTGCGATACTGCAGGTGGAACCCTGGATCACTGCGGAATTTCTGCTTCTCGGCTTCGATATAGTAGTGCTTCCCGACCGCGGCTGGTTGTTGGGAGTTTTCGTCAATCTTTTGAGCGTCGGCGGCGACCTGCGGGGCGATATAGGTCATGTTTCGAGCAAAGACGGTCAAGCTCTGAGATCCTGCCCAACACATGAATGGCTCAGCGGGAATATTCCTTTTGGGTATCTGGGTTTGTTTCGTTAATCTCTTTTACCTCGGGCTAGATGGGGCACCATTTGGATGGAGCTCGACCCTGTTCCCAGCACCGCCACCTTCTTGCCTTGCCAGTCGATCGAGGTATCCCAGTTGGCGCTGTGGGCGAGGATGCCCTTGTAGGAAGAAATGCCCTCGATGGCGGGCCCTGTGTAGGAGATTAGCCTCTACCAGATTCGGGGCGTCTTTTTCACGCCAGTTTTGAGCCATGGCATGGCCGCGGCGAAAAACTCACATTTCCATTTATTCACGACGCCCGAACCATTGATCAGGACGTTGCAGCGATCTGTAAACGTCCTATCTCCGTTCCTGAGCTCAACCTCCCCTAGATATGCCCCCAAACGTCCGTGTCAGGATATCTTTTTCTCCGACCCAACCACGGCAGGTGTCGATGGATTTGCGTGAATACATGGGTGAGGGAGAGACTCACATTCACCGCTATCCTCGAACCACGTGGCGCCCACGACCTCGGTGTCCAGCCGCACGTAGCGTTTGAGGTCGTACTCTTCGTAGAACTTCTCAAAGTACGTCTGGATCTCGTCCGAGCGCGAGTAGAAGCCCGACCACTCCGGGTTGGGGCGGAAGGTGTAGGTGTAGGTATGGGCGGGGATGTCGCACGCGCAGCCGGGGTATCTGTTCTCATACCATGTTCCACCGATGCTTGGATTCCTAACTCCCAACAAGAGAGAGAGCCGAGTCAGTCCTATGGTTCCCCCCCCCCCCCCTTCACATAGGGATATACTGTGTTGTTTCTCAAGAGTTGTGGGTGGACATACTTTTCGTAGCAGATCAACTCGTAGTTGCGCAGCTGCCGCTCAGCCTTGTAGGCCAATAACAAACCCGACGCGCCGGCCCCGACGTGGATGATCTTGAGCTTCCGTGGCTGCGAGTGGTATTGGTCGAGGATCTCGTACTCGTCCACGAGGTTTGTGATCATCTTGGTGGAGAAGACACGGGGGACACGGGGCTGCTCACACACTGGGGTCTATTGAACGAAAAAGAAAAGAAAGGAATTTTTCTTTCAAAACATATGAATGAAGACAGGCGGGGTGGTGATGATTCAGATTCTTTGCCAAAAATCCTAAAACACGGGCAATCTTCTGAGTGCGTGTATGTATTTGCATGTAAACTTTACCTTACTGATTTGGGATCTTTCATTCCCTCGGGATGATATGGCCATGACCCGTGTAAGTTTAGATGCCTCGGTCTTGTCTTGTCTTGTCCTGCCTTGTACCAGCTTGCCATGTAAGATGCCGCTGCATTGTACTCGGTACGAAAGGCCCAAGCGCTGGAAAAAGCGGCGCTTGACATTGGGTGCCACAGGGAGACCACTAGCAAAGTTGAATAATAGGCACCCTAAGACGCTGGCCCCATCGGTTCTCCCCATGCATTGTAAGTAATAAGTCAGGGTTTGAATGTCCCCATGCATGGCCGCGGCAAACAATTTCTTCGTTCAGTCAGGACTTTCTGACTCTCGCGCTAGCTGGTGCTGGACACACTGGCACCGGCCGGTCAGAGATGCATTACTATCCCTGTCGGGAATTGCTGTGGGGAAGTGGGGATTCTTGGTGGGCTTAGGGGGAGAGAGTCTTAGTGAATAAGCTGTTTCTTTGATATCTTTTATGTCTATATGCGACACTCATATATGGGTATTGGCCTGGAGAAGGTCCAGTTCAAGTCTAGTCTGGTCATATAGATCCTGTTATGGATAATTGTTCCCATCTGATATATGATACGCGTGCAATATGTAGTACAGCCACTTAACCCAAGCCGCTTCTGATGATTAACAATTAAATATAAATGAAATTGTGATCGGGTTCATTATGTGTGTTTTCAGGTTTCAGCTCATATTACGGACATTTTGGAACCAGTCTTCTAGACCAGCAAAAACTTAACACGAAGCAGCTCAACTCTGGTTGCGTGATAAGCGAAACTCACCCTTGCGGGTTGGTTTTTCTCGGTTTACTACGAAGTATTTATAAGTTGAGTCCAGGAAGAGGAGGAGGTTCGAATCGAGGTCTTGCTGCCTGCTCACCCGTTATTGTGAGTTCGTCCTGACAAGACCTAGATTATTTGTTTGTGTGATTTGATCGAAGTGAGCGCTGTGGGAATCGAATCGAGGTCGAGGTCCTGCTGCCTGCTAGCCCGGTGCCAGTTTGACCTGACAGGACCTGGACAGTGACGTCGTCGGATTTCGTTCGATGTTTCGCCCTTGTCGAGGTAAGGGGGTCTTGGTGTTGATAGAAATTTGGAAAGAATAAAATATATCATGCGAAGAATTTTCATTTTCTTTGTTTGTACCAGACCCTGTGGGTACCTGGTTGACGCGGAGTTCCCTCCTCCCTCCCTCCCTCCCTCTCCGTCTCGTCATCCGCCTTCATGCGTGACCACCAGTCACGGAAAGCACTTCCCCTGCGACATAGCTGGCTTCGTCCGAGAGAAGGAAAGCCACTGCCGATGCAATCTCTGAGGGCTGGGC